>NC_134483.1:38327328-38464828 GCF_040206685.1 Ascaphus truei
GGGTGGGTATTGTATTTAAAAAATAGAATGATGTTTATTGTGGGTCACTGTGTTGTTTTTATTGTGGGTACTGGGGGTGGGGGGGAGGTTTCCCCAACGGTATGTGGGTAGGCCTCCCTTGTGGGTACTGGGTGAGGGTGGTTAGGCCTCACGGGGGGGGTTAGTGTGGGAGGGTATGTAGGCATCCCGAGTGGTGGGTGAGGGTGGGTTAAACCCCTTAATGACTGTAGCGGTTAATAACCGCTATGGTGATTAAGGGGTTAGGGGACATTACTTTGGATGTTTTAATTTTTGTGTCTGTTTTGCAGAAGCGAGGGGGCTTTAAACAGATTACACTGAAGGCAGAGAAATTTAACAGAAACATTAGGGGGAGGGGGCTTTACACAGATTACACTCAAGGCAGGGAGATACAGGGGATGTACTGTACTGTATGTTGTTTATTGCAATGCTTCAATGTGTGTACAGTATAATGTTTTTTACAATTAGATAGATGTAATCCTTGGTATTGTAAGGGTTAGCGTTGGTTTTAAATGTTGTATTCTGGTTGGTACTTATATATTGATTTTTATTTACTTGATTGGTTTAAAATAGTTGACTTGTTTGGAGTTATCTGTATTTTGCTTGCAATGATATTGTTCACATTCATTTGCAGAATGTATATGGTGCACAGATTTTATGCATCATAAATACAATGTAAATGCAATGTATTAATTGGAATGTGAGGTTTTTCTTTGTCATTTGATGATTTAGATTGTAAAATCAGTTAGGATTATTAAAGGAAATTCATTGTAATGTAGTGTGTCTGTAAGGAGAAGTGTTATTTGTAGGACAGTATGGTTCATCATGTGTGTGTATATACTGTATACACTGTATATATATATAGATAGATAGATAGATAGATAGATAGATAGATAGATATAGATATATGTATAGGGATTGTTGATATATATATATATATATATATATATATATATATATATATATATATTTGTTTATATTCATGTATTTATTTATTTATTTAGATTTATTTATTAATTGTGGGGCTGCTGTGCGTGAATTTTTCTTATTGTGGGTAGCAGGGGTGGGTGAAGGGGGTATTTGGCCCTTGGTGTGAGTTTAGGACTTGCGGGGGGGTAGCGGGTGCACTTAACCCCTTCACGACCGTAGCAGTTAATACCGCTACGGTCGTGAAGGGGTTAAGTGCACCCGCTACCCCCCCGCAAGCCCTAAACAACCACCGATGGTGCTAATACCCCCTTCACCCACCCCCACTACACACAATAAAAAAAATTCACACACAGCAGCAGCATAATTAATAAATAAATCTAAATAAATAAATAAATAAATGAATAGAAATAAATACATTTAAAATACATTTTTATTCATAGTGTAGATGTGCAGGGGGTCTCCGAGCTGAACGCTTTGGTTTTAGGTCTGGGGACCCCCTGCTCCCCGAGATACAGACCCCTTTAGGGGGAGCCGGTATCCCTCTGCTTGGTTTACATGCCGCGGTCACGTGATCGGGACCTTTAAATGCAGAGGGATACTGGCACCTCATAAAGGGGGCTGTATCTCGGGGAGCAGGGGGTCCCCGGACCTGAAACGAACGCGGTTCAGCTCCGGAGACCCCCTGCACATCTACACTATGAATAAAAATGTATTTTAAATGTATTTATTTATATTCATGTATTTATTTATTTATTTAGATTTATTTATTTATTGTGCTGCTGCTGTGTGTGAATTTTTTTATTGTGGGTAGTGGGTAGTGGGTAGTGGTGTGGTTATTTACACGGGATCCCCCTCCCCACATTTACATACAGTACACTGCACTCAGAACACAGGCAGGGAGATTTAACCGACACAATAGGGGGGAGGGGGGCTTACACAAATTAGTCCAAAGCAGGGAAGTTTAGAAAACACAATAGGGGGAGGGTTTTTTACATAGATTACAGTCAAGGCAGGGAAGTTTAACACACACAATAGGGGGAGGGTTTTTTTACATAGATTAGTCAAGGCAGGAAGTTTAACACACACAATAGGGGGAGGGGGTCTTACACAGGTTACAGTCAAGGCAGGGAGGTTAAACACACACATTAAAAATATGTATTTAATGTATTTATTGTTTATTCTGCCTTAACCTTCATTGCCTTAGCGGCTATCAGCTATGGTAATGAAGCAGCATTTCTGTATTTTAATAATATTGTGCAGGAGCAGGGGGTCCCCTGAGTATTAATTTCTGGCTCAGGAACCCCCTGCTCACTGTACAATATTATTAAAATACAGAATGCTGCTTCGTTACCATAGCACATAGCCGCTAAGGTAAGGAACGAGTGTTTATTTATATATGTGTTTTATTTATACTGTACATGTGCAGAGAATCTCCGGAGCAGAAATGTTTTTGTTTTAGGTCCGGGGACCCCCTGCTTCCCGAGATACAGGCCCTTTAGGGGGTGCCGGTATCCCTCTGCTTTGTTTACATGTCGCGGTCACGTGATCGGGACCTTTAAATGCAGAGGGATACCGGCACCTCATAAAGGGGGCTGTATCTCGGGGAGCAGGGGGTCCCCAGACCTGAAACCAACGCGGTTCAGCTCTGGAGACCCCCTGCACATCTACACTATGAATAAAAATGTATTTTAAATAATTTTTAATGTGCCGATGTTTGCGCAGAGAGAGCAGCGGTTCTCTCTCTGCTGCAAACACATCTCGCCAGGGGACGGCCTATAGTATAATTGATGTGCATATACAGTACGGTATGTGTATGTTAGGGGTTATAGGGATTGTATATACTGCATTACAATTCATGAATTTCTCGGCTTTAAAGACAACAGCTCACAAACGCCCCCATGCGTTTTTACACGGCATTGCAGTATTGCAGCCAGCGGGAATAAAATGCTTAAATCACGGGCGCGATATAACGCTATATACCCCGGGAGAAAACGATACAAAACCGCACATCACCGGGATATTCCGAAATTCGCGGAGCTAGCCAAGTAAAAATAAAGTTGGTCGGTAGTGTAAAGACTGAATTTTGTATTATTCATGATTATTTGTATTTTTTATTCCTGATAAAATAAAATAAATATTTCATTACACGATAATCATAATCTTTGAAACAGAAAGAATGACAAAAATTGTTAATCTATCAAAAACATGATTCAGATGATGTTTTTTTAAAAAAAGGAAGGTCTTTTTTTTCTTTGAACTTTAAATTCACTTTGAATGTGTGTGGGGGGGATTCTTAAAGAAGGCTTTGGGTTTGTGTGTGAAGTGCTTAGGGGTGGGCTACACTACTTACTGTAGTTGCCAAGAAGGGTTTATCAGATTAACATATTAAATTTCGGAAGGTGTGGATACACATTTCTATTCATTACATTCATATAAACAGTACAGTATGTTGTAAACCTCACAAGTCTACACTAGTTTCTGTAGTTGCCAAGAAGGGCTAATCAGATTAACATATTAAATTCGAGAAGGGATTATCACACGTGGGCATGCGTTACCCTAAACAAAGCCTCAAAGGGTTGGGGGGGTGTATGGATGAGTCATATGAATTACACGCAGGCGCAGAGATGTGATACCAGGCTCGGGACAATTAAAACCACAAAGCCCACCATTTGAAAATGAATGGTCTGTGAGAGGGGTTGATAAGAAGTTGAAATACTTGAGCCTTGTGTGTGTGTGCCAGGGGGAGGGGGTAAAGCTGCATGAAGTATTACCAGTACTGTCGTTCAAACAAATATTTTCAACAGGTCATGATAATGTTTTGATCCCCACACCCCAAATAAATAACAACTACATAAATAAAGCATGTGCATGACTAGTGTCGCATTAAAATGCTACAGTAACGATTGAATATCAGAATATTACAAAGTTTTATGCAGGCACGTCTGGAAACGAAACCAAAAAAACAACAACATTTTTTTTTTCCAGACTTGAACTTCTAAATAAATGGGAAGTTATACACGCATGCACTGAAATGTGACACCAGGCTCTGTATGTAATACATGCAGGAATGTGATGACAGGTTCGGGAAGATTGAAGCCATCCATTCCAAGGAATGGTGAGGGAGAGGTGTACTGTAGATAAGAAGTTTAAATAGTACTTTAGCCTTGCGTGTGCTCGGGGGCGAGAGTTAGAGCGCTGTATGCGCCGAAAATGTTATACTGTAACACGCCTATGCGTTTCAACAATGTTCAAATGAGACATACAGTACTTTACAGTACTCTCATAATATAAAAACAGTATGAAAATAAGTAAAAGTATAGATTACTAAATAATACAGTACATACAGAAATGCGATAATTTTATATTCGAAGAAGACGTCTTCTACTAACTAGGCCTGTCCTAGTTTCATTATTATTTCATTATTGTTGCTAAAATGCCTACATACTTGCATAGGAAAGTAAAAAAATTGCTTCAGATTGCATGCTATTATTTTTCTTCATCGAATTCAAATTTTTCTCATAATCCAAAACCAAAATCAATTTGGCAAAACCAAAACACTAAACTTAGAACCAAACCAAGACAAGTGCACATATCACCTTATTAATACAGTATGAATGGTAGGAACACCAGAGTAACCCGATAGTTCATAGCCCTCCAGCCTCTCTCATTTGAGGTCTGCTACCAACCTTGAAGGGAGCAACTTAGATTTCCTTTCTCGGGAAGGCATGAAGTGTTGTACTTCTGCCGTGAATGCCCAAGACTACCCGCAAACACGGTACATATGTTATAGGAGAGGGGACTCTGGCATACATAGCTTTAGTAAGCCCTGGATATCCAGCTTACCAGGGTCTTCAGAAAGTAACAAACACTGGGTGGTGCTCCAGGAGAGGGGACCTTTCACTATAGTGAAAAGTAAGTATAGTGTTGCCTGTAGCAGGGATACAGTATTTGCAATAAAGACAATATACTGTATAATCAGGGATAAGACAAAGGAATATAAACCATCCGCTCACCTACCCAGGTCTTATGATGGATACAGCTCACCTATTCCAAAATGGGACCAAGGATTGTGGGGGGCTTGGTAATCTCACCGCTTGGGGTGAATGGCCATCACATGTACAGTATACTGCAATCTCCTGGCATTATGATATCAGCGCAGCGATAAAAAGACCGGTGGATCCCTTCCGTGTGACTCCAAACTTGACTACATACAAAATGTTCAGAGTCGCCGCTGGCAACAGATCTCACAGGAATGAAATCCATATAAAAAAAACAAAATCTTTATTCAGAACATGTTGATGTGTACAACACAGGAAAAAACCTCCCACACATTTCATGCCAAACAGCACTTTCGCTAGGGTCTGCAGGCTGATTGCTGAGACCCAGGTGTACTGATTTCCCTGGTTACGCACAGGGTGTGGAGCTCTATACTGTACAAACTTGCACATTAGAGAGTGAGCACAAGAACTGTGAAGTAACACCCAGGTGATATTGCTGTTCTTTGCTATTGTTGTTGCTAAATAAAGGTGTTTAATTTGACAAAGCTGATTCCTGTGCCCTTCTGTGTCCCACTCCCATAGAAGCTAGCGAAGATATCTATACTGTATTTATTGAAGCAGAAAGAAATATAGACATTAGGTTAATCCTTTCATAAATAATTTTACTGAAAAAAAATCCTGAAATGTGAAAAAATTTAATCAATTAAGGAAGAGACAAAACACTGTATGCAAATGTTTAGCATACATTGTGATAACTTTATTTTACAATATAGGAACATACAGTATGAACTTTGCTCTTAAATATTCTTATCATATATGCAATCGTCACCGTCTCATAGGGTCCTAGTACATTTTTAATGTCTACTTTTCTTTTCCTTTGTTGCTGGTGAAATATTTTTTTCCCACTAATCTAAAAATATGTCCCTGTATTACAATTATAGCTCTTGGAGGGGGGGATTGTCCATTCCTATTTATTAGTAATTTTAATGACTTCTCCACTCCATTCTAGTTTTAGTTTGCTTTTATAGTACTGTATGGCGCTCTGCAACTATTTAATCAATTCAAGGTGTGGCGGACTGCATTAAAGGTTCATACATAGTGCTCCTTTGCAAACACATTTATTGCATGGTAATTCGCTACTGTATTTGGTAGTTTACAGTTGCTGCTAATTACTGAGCAAACAATGTGTATACTAAGCATTGAACTGTGGTAGCAATACTAATAAGCGTTTACTCAGGGAAATCAGCATTTACAGTATCAGCGCTATTGCTGAAAAATATCAGACTTTTCTGCTATTGGGTTTTGACTAGCTATCCACTTGTAACACAGGGCTACAGCGGAGAGAGAACATGCACGCACCAGCTGGTCTGGAATGCTGTTTAACATCCAGGACTCTAGACATGACAGCCGTAGATAAGAGGCAACTGCTCCCGGCCAAACATTTGTATTCCAAGGCGCATGTCCTACCTGGTTACTGTAAGTAGGATTTCAATTTTTGCCAGCGTGTGGATTGGATTATCATCGCAATGATTTTCATGTGGTTGTTTTTAATTGTTTTTTTAAATGTACTTTTTTCACTTCACTTTCTTGTGTATTCCTACTGTACCTTTGAAGCTACTTACTTTCTCCAGCTCACATGCTGATTTATGTGAACATCATACAATATCATGCTATGTTTGCAATGTTTTTCTCATTCTATGTGCTGTGACCCGCATCTGTTTAACATTACGCATTGGAGCGGTCAGATTTTTCAATTCCGGACATTACATGGTTGAATCGACAAGACACTTTTTCCGATCACAGTGTATGCTTACAATAGCAACATTTGTTTCTAATTGTATGTGCATTTTCACACTGTATATTTTTGGGGAGCCATTACAGTATTAGATTTTGCATAGCTATCTACTTGTGCTACTAAGTGGTTCATATATTTATATTTATTTCAAACTCAGTACTAGAGCGCATGTAGGAACTTAGGGAGGACACCCATCCCAGACCTACAAACGGGACTTACTGAAAACATATAGGGGAACAATGAGGAAGACAAACAAACGGGAGCAAGAAAGCTGTCTGCCAGTGTACTAAGGTCAGTTTGCCATGCTTTGCATAAAAATTAAGGTATCTGAATGGAAGCAAAGTATCTTGATTTCTTAAAGCTGCAGGAATTTTATTCCACTGTCTTGATGTGGTACGTGAAAAAGCTCTCCGTTCACCTCCCCCTTACCTCTGTTCACCCCCCTTACCTCTGTTCACCCCCCTTACCTCCGTTCACCCCCCCTTATCTCCGTTCACCCCCCTTAGCTCCGTTCACCCCCCCTTACCTCCGTTCACCCCTTTATCTCCGTTCACCCCCCCCTTAGCTCCGTTCACCCCCCCTTACCTCCATTCACCCCCCCTTACCTCCGTTCACCCCCCTTACCTCCGTTCACCCCCCCCTCCCCTGCATCACCGTTCACCTCTCCTGCACGTCGCCTGCCCCGAGGGGCCTAAACGGGAGGCCGCAGCAAGAGCAGAGCAAGGCACCTGCTGCAGTGGGGAATAAATCTGGGACACGGCCACCCAACATGGCACTGGTGGCGCTGGGTTCGGCCCACCGCAACCTCCCGGCCCACCGCAGCCTCCCGCCCGACTCTGCAGAAGGTTGTGTGTGTGTCCCATTCCACCGGTACCTGCTTGGGCCCGGCTCACTGCAGCCTCCCGGAAAAGCGGCCCCAGCTCTGCGGGGGGAGTGCATCCCCACCTTCCCCCGGTACCTGCTCCAGTCCACGCAGCCTCCCGGGATAGCAGCCCCGGCTCTGCAGGGGATGGTGTGCGTGTGTGTGTGTCCCCTTCCCCTTGTACCTGATCAGGCCCAGCACACCACAGCCTCCTAGGATAGTGGCCCCAGCTCTGCAGGGGGTGGCATGTGTGTGCGGTACGTGCTCCAGTCCCCTCTGCCTCCGCCAAACACATGCCGCCACAGTGCGCAGTCATGTCCCCCAGCACCCGCAACACTCCTAGTGGCAATTGTCGGATGGCGACCCACCCCTCCCATGCTCCAATAGGATGAGGCAAAGAAGGGGGGCCTCACACTGACGTTGTAGCATCCCGTTGGCATGGCAACGCAGTGTTGGTCGCGCAGCCTTTTTAAGTAAAGTTGGAGTAGTCGGAGGAGGAAAATGCCGCCGCAGTACCCCGCTGAAAACACCTCGTCGCCAGGGGGTTCAATGCAGTCACCTCAGGCGACCGGGCGACCGCATTTGTCGAGGACTGGTAATAATGAACCTACACAGGGCAGGAAAATAAACAGATGTGTTTATCTTGCTCACAGCATAAGCTGCTACTCTGTGATAATGCTAGTGAGACATATATTCTTCAACATTAATGTCTCTATTGCAAATGCCTTGGTTAATATAATAACTTGGAGATGAATCTATTTGGACATTTGTTGCTTATGGTAAAGTTGTTAAATGTTTTAGTAACTGTAGTTACTAAATGAAGCAATTGTGAGGGCAGAATGACTGCACTGATAGATGTCAGTAGCAGATATTAGATGTAAAAAGGCTGCCTATAGCATTGCAAATTGGTTGTTAAAACAGATATGTTATCACCTTGATAGATATATGTGCATATATATTTGTCAAGTAGCGCTAATTTGAATTAGGTTTTATATAGCAATTCTTTTGTTAATAAAGTTTGATGTATTAGTGGGGATGGGAAACCATCTCTTTCCAGTGAATATATATTGAGTTACCTTATTGATTAGAGGTTGAGTGCATACTTTCAAAGGGAATACTTTCAGTTCTCTAATATAGTCCTTATTTCCATTTGCACCACTCACACCTAATAGCAGAGCGGAAGCTGCTCTTTCTTTATCCTTTTATAGTTGGACATAGGCCCATCAGATTACCACATTTGATTAGTTCATGGGGGATGTGGAGTACCTCAACTTGGATGGGTAAGACTTCTTCTATTTTTTCCAAAAGGTCCACCTATCTGTCCTTAAGAGGATCTAGGCAGCCTCACTGGCACTGAAGGGGTTGATGACAACTTAATATATGTATTACTGTAGTGCCGACGAGTATTCTAAAACAAATCTGGGGCTATCACCAACAAGATCCAGGTACATGCTGGGTACATGCTGCAACATTTCAGTGACATTTCTGCAGACAGACTAATGGCCCATCGGATTAATAGCGGAGTCAAATTCAAACTGCATGGGACTGCCAGGGGCTCCTTCTGTGTTAATCCGATGGGCCATTAGTCTCTGCAGAAATGTCACTGAAATGTTGCAGCATGTACCCAGCATGTACCGGGATCTTGTTGGTGATAGCCCCAGATTTTCCAAGGCAAGTTTAAGGCAAGTTTTACAATACTCGGCGGCGCAGCTGTATATATGTTATGTTTATGTTGGGGTGGGGCATGAGAGTGGGTGCTCCAAGGAGGGTTGATAGCCCTCCCTCCATGGAGTGGAAGATGGGGAGAAGGGGAGATAGGGTTAACCATTTCTTTGCTATAGCATCTAGTAAGGCATTGTAAGCAATGACAAGTCATCAGCCAGAGGGAGAAGACAGGATTCAGAGCCAGAAACCGAGAGATCAGATGAGATGTGGTCAGTCAGCTGACGGCATCGGATCTTCTAAACAGTGGCAGTGAGGTCTTTTCCCTGAGCAGAGAGACTGAGTCTCAGATATTCTCTTATAATTGAAAAGCTTTGAAGGGTTTACAAAGTGTGAGTTTTCATCTATATGTGTTTGAGAAATTGTTTCAAAATCCAAATGACGCTCTGCACTATTTTTGCTCTCTCTTTTTAATTCTGGGGTAAAACGAGAATACTAGGTTCGGTTCAAGGCTGGCTCTAGTTTCTCTAGCTACTCTCTTATTGGGTCCATCTTTCCCTGTCAGTTCAGTCCTTCATTGTACACAATAGACGATGTTATTTGCCCAAGAACTTATAACCTGATTTGCTGCGGATTTAGAACCATCTTTTGGACTTCATATATGTCATATACTTTTCATTTTTGGGTCTCTCAGATAATTTCTCAGAGTCTCTGTATCGCTATTTTTGGAGCTGGGAGTAGTAACCTATACAAGATTAAAACGAGAATACCCCTGAATCATCAACCCAGTGAAGCTGACTTCATTTAAGATCAGAGGGGAGACAACAGAGACCGCATACCTGGAAATCTACAGTAGCACGTTGGATCCAACACTGGCTGTTAACCCTTTGTGATTATGTGAGTGGGAGATCTTAAGAATCATTCAGGCTTTCGCTAAATCAGTCAAACAATATGGCACCATATTTTTTGTCTTTTTCATTTCCGGTTTCAACCTCTCGAAGGAGTTTTTAAATACACTGTAAATACAATCACAATTAACGTTGATGTCCGATGTCAATAAAATGTATTATTTTTTGTATTAGTGGTACATTAAGAGTACAAATATACAGTATATAAAATTGTACTCTATCAAATATTTGTATTTTGCAAGATATATTATATATCAATATTTCTTATATGTACTTTGAGTGCAAGTGAAAGGGGCTTATTGGAAGGGATCTTTCTCGTTCCCTTCTATCTGTTGTTGCATTCAACCTGCACTCTCCACACTTCAAACAAAATTATACACATAGGCAAGATAGACTTAATGATAGCCTGGAGTAGGTGACAAAAATGTGATTTTTTTTGGTGGTAGCCCAATATTGCCAGAAATCAGACTTCGTGAATATCATGTGAATAGGTCATTAAGTTGTGTTAAAAAATATCTCATACAGTATTGTCGCAACAAAATTTCCTTCAACTCTTCCGCTGGCTACTGTATATGGCTTTAGTGAATAGATTGCTAAATAAAATTGGCCTAAAATACAGAGGATTTAAATGTTTTAATATATTGAATCTAGGCTCAGAATACTTAAAATATTTTGAAATTGATATAATAGTGCCAGAGTTTGCATTGTTGGGATATTTGGCAGTACAATATTATTATATCTTATGACAAACAACTCTACTGTGCCAAACAAAACAAGCCTGAACTCAGATCCAGTCATTTCAATGCTCTCGGGATTATGACTCTATTCTAAATACACCACATACCTATTTATTGTTCCATTATTTCACTTGATCATTTTGCCGTGTAATTGAATCTAATTACTTACAATGCTTTTGGCAGAGCTGAGGACATTACAAAATGCACAATTTAGTAACCAAATGTTCTTCCATAAATGCATGTTAATACTGCACATGCAGCACAAAAACTAATCATTTAAGATACAAAGGCAAACACTGTTATCATAAAAAAAAAGACTTGCAGCTCATCCACTGTTGTCCTCTCTAGAGAGGGGTGAATTCACCCAAATCTATTTCCCGGATTTTCTCGCACTTCTCCCCCCCACCCCCCTCAAAATCTGTTTCACGGTGTAAAATCCGCTAACAGATTTGGTCGGTTTTAACATTCGCGGATTCATCAAAATCTGCCATTGGATACAAACGTGGACGGATCTGTAGATCACAATCCGCGGATTCAGCATTTCTGTTGGTCGATTCTTAAGAATCCGCTAACGGATTACTGAATCAGTGGATTGAATTCTAAAAATCCATCCATGGCTTGCGGAATCCGCGGAGTGTGTTGGCAATAATAATTTTTAAAAATCCGCAAAATGGGAATCGCCCTTTTTGAGATTGAGCCATGGAAATCCGCGGACCAAAGAAAACGGCCAATCCGCTGCAGATCCAAAAACATTCGCCCATCTCTAGTCCTGTCAAAGTCCCATTAGTGAGTTCTAAGGTTCAGTTTCTTAGCAAAATATGTACAACAATTTCTTAGGATGAATAGTTGTGGAATAATTTAAAAAAAAAGTCAAAGGTTTATGAATGAGAAGTTTTCTCTCAAAGCGAATGCACAATATACATTTCTTTGTGTTTGGGAGATGGATAGGTGGGGCTGATAGCTAATCGTTCTGTTTATAAAGAAAATCAGACAAAGACGGAAGTGATTGCTGTTTAAGGTTACCGTTTTGTAGGTGCCTACAGCAGGAAAGGGTCAATATCACTTACTGGTTTTCATCTGACATAGGAGAAGAAACATATTTCCAGGCTGCACTAATCTAATTCAGAGGTGAGGCAATTAATTACTACAGTAACTGAAGCTGGAATCAATTTCCAATTGAATCATGATTTATTAATAGTACATTATCAAATGGCATGACTTTACATCAGCACTGGCCTTGGTTTTTTTTTTTTGCCACATTCAACCTGATAATACCAGAGCTGTTGACATGGAAGGAAAACAATTAGTGAGACATCCTGGTGACTGCCCTGCCAGCCCTCACCATGGCATCTCACTGATTTCATTTCTTTATTATTAAACTATGTCCCTGTATAATTATAAATTAACCAATATATAAAAATAAATAGAGGCTGATACACACACATACACACATACTGTACATATATATTGGACGTAGCCAGTCAGCTTTACCTTACTGATAATACCGAATATCGCGCTACAACACAGAATATCACAGAGTTTCAATAGGATTTAATAGCAGTGATAATGCAAAATATCACAACATATCCAACTATAATGCCACAGAGGATAAAATAGCCCTGGTTACTGGACATCTATATGACTGGATATCTATATTGTGGCTATGGGCTGCTGGCGGGAAATTTCACAGATTTTTTTGATCTTCCAAAAATTGTGTTTTTGGTTATTGATGTGAATTTAGTTCTAAAATGTATTTTGTGTTCTGGTTTCGGAATTGGATCTGTGAAAAATTGATTATTTATTTAATTACGAAATCATGACAAGAACTCAAAATTAACAGATACATGCTTTATGTGGAGTGTGAAAAAAGCCTTAGGGCTGGGACCCTTCTGAGTAGCTCCCAGTCCCCCCTCGCTGCACGGCTCACTACGCGCTGTGACGCGTCAGCCACCAGGGGATGCAAGAAAATTGTGATCCCGAGCGGTGACGCATTATGTGGTGCGCTGATGAGCCTATCAGCGGCGGGGGCAGCAGCGGGAGCTGTCAGACAGCTTCCTACACAAGGTAGGGTGTGTGTGTGTGTGTCTCTTACCTTGTAGCAGCTCCCTCCTGCAGCCCGGGAGACCGAGCCCATGGAGGGAGGGGGGAGTAGCGGGTCCCTCCGCTCAAACCACGCCCCCCCCCTCCCACTCCTGCCCCCCTCCCGCTACGGCTCCCGGCTCCCTACAGACCGCATATCGTGGTCTGTGCCTGTCAGCGCGCCGCTTGTCTGCAGTGCGGGCGCGCTGACTGAGGGAGCGGGGCCTTAGCCTTAGGATGAGTATAAAATTAAAAGAAAAAACATTTAAGAAAAAAATAATATAGCTGAAAAACATAAATTAATAAAAAAAGGTATACTGGGAAAGCCTTGACGGTCATTGCAATATTACACTATTGTGTTTTTTTCTCCCTTCTCCTTTTTTTATATATTTCCTTATTTGATGAGCCTGTGCGCTCAGAACTTCACTCTTCTAACAAACACAAGTGGCTCTGAACGAACCCATTTGCGGCACCCATCAAGGGAATTTTATAAGTTGGACTACTACGTATCCTTTCAGTTCACAGTTTTTTTGCGCTTGTCTTTCCCCCCTTTATGCTATACTGAGAAACACCTCAAGTTTTTAGCTCCACTGGTGCCAAAGGAAAGTCTGTTAGTGTAGACACAGGAAAGAGCTAACATACAGTAGTTCACAGCCATTTGTAGGTGGATGGTACTAGTACAGGTGGCACTGTGGCATTGTGATGTGAACGGTCTGCTTGAGTGAGTTGAGTGGGCTGATGAGAGACTGATCAGAAGGGCCTCTCTGCACGTAGTGGATGGTCCATTGGAGCCAGTTCAAGGTGCTGGTGGGACTTCTGTGGCTCTCTCCATCTGTTCTGTTGTTTTATCCATATAACTGCATTTTTTATGCATTGTTAAGATAAGGAGGCCTAATTATACAGCGGGGATCAAGAGAAATATTTGAAAAATGAAAAACAATAATTTTTCCTCTCCATAGCCACAACCAGGTACTAGAACATACTGTAGTTTCCTCCTCTGTACGGTCCTGCTATGCTCCTATTTCCTCCAAAGTTCTCTCCGCTCTTCACTGGGGCATAGTTTAGAGACTCCTGGTTGTAGTTCCCAAAACCTTTGTACATAGTTTTCCTCACACCCACCTCCACTGTTCATTCCATAATTGTCATTTCCACCCCCCTCACCTACTGGCATTGGTCCTGGGCCAAGACAGTTGTCTTGTCAGTGGTCCAAGTTAATCCTTTCCATTAACCCAGAACTCTCGAACACCACTCAGCTTCTAGGCCCGCTGACACCCCTCTACCTCCCACACTTAACAATTTGCTGGTCCAAGGAAATGACTAAACTCCATTGCCCTGGCGATTATCATGTTGGCAGGCCTAGCTTATTACCTGTTTTCCTTAACCCCAAACTCCTCACTCCAAAATAATTGTTTGCAGGAAGAGGAAAGCAAAACTTTACTCTTTCCCCCCCCCCCAAAAAAATATGTATTCTGTAGACCTCCCATGCATTGCTTCACCTCATCTCTTTCCCAACTTCTGGGGCCTGCTCTGATAGGACCATCTGGCGTTGTGGCCTTGATGACAACGAGCTTTCTCCTTCCTCCCTCCAGCTTCTTGTAGGAAGTGATGGACAAAGGATCAAACACAGCACTGCTGTTCAAGGCCCTCTACAGTGACTGGGCTCAGAACAGTACTTGCGGCTTTACCCCCAGTCAGTGGTCATACTGCTTATAAGTATCTTGTAGGTGTACAACCTTTTAGTGGACTAACATATTGATCCATTAACTGGTATCTCATACAATAAATCTACTGTACACCAGTATTTGTACACCTATGGAAATTCAATGTAGATGTGTAACATAATAAGATTACTCTTTGTACTTATTTTTGTAAAAAGTCTAATAAAATTAAAATACCCCCATAATACCTGCATTGTTATTTCTGTAAAGCGTGCTGCTATTATTCTCTGCAATTTGATGTGTTGTATTATTTTTTTCCCTGTCTTGATTACATTAGCTTTGTTGTGATGGATGTTCATATAAACATTGCAATTTCAGTTGCTAAATATTTTGTAACGTTTACTTGGCAATCTGTGTATAATGTGAACCTTTTTAGTCGACTGATCAAATGACATGTCGGCATCCAAGAGATTAACATGAAAAGGGACAGATTGTAATCAATTGGATAACCTTGATTGATGGCAAAATTAAGACTTCTACAGCTGGTAATGCCTACAAAACAATCACACACAAAATAACCAGATAGAGAAATGTGTTAATTTTGGATAATGTTCCTCTCCTATCACAATACATAACTGACACTACAGATAGGAATCCAAAAGTTACCTGTGCTATGGGGAGCATACATTCTGTGAATAACAACTACCAAACTGTTAAAATAAACAGAATGATTGCTTGTTGTTGTTACTTGTTTAGTGGCAGATATCCTTCAATTCAGATAGTGCTCAAATAAAAAAAAAAATATGTAATGAGCCTTGGAATTAAAGTCGACGGCTGCAGAAAAATATAACAGCTCAAATGGAGTAATCGTGAAATAAAAGTGAAATATTCATGGGGCTTGCAATAAACACTTTGAGGATCATTTTACAAATAATCTTTAACCCAGATAACTAACTGCATTTCATAGTTTTTATGTTGTTCAATACTAGGAGCAATGGAATGGAATATAACAGTAGCAAAAACAATCAAAAATGTTAATTGTTTGAGTTGTAGTTTAGTAGTGTATTTTAATGTTAAAAGTAGGGTAGCCTGCTATCATTTTAACATGTAATGGATCTCCTTGTTCACTTAGAGTATATAAATACTAGAACATCTTCACTATTCAATTTAAATAAAAGTTCATGAACCTTGTAAAATGTACAAATTTTCAGCCTTCAAAATAAAAAAATTGTGGGATCTTGTCAAATATTGCAAACATATTGCCAAGGACTAAATAGATGTATATTAAAAAGGCACTCTGGATGACTTCCGGGGAGGGGGTCAGGCAAGATGGCCCATGCTCATGTAGTCTCCTGAGAGGAGAATGTTTTACACCCTCTGCGGCAACCCAGACAAGATCGGGACCCCCGCCTCCCCCGGAGGCCAATATTAAAATGCTAGAGGCGCACCCAAGAGACATGTGAATAAAAAAGGTAAAATCACGTGGCGAAGGACTTGTTGACTCGATTGGCGCCCAGAGTAGTAAAATGGCCCATCCCGGTGGGTGAAAGGCTTGGATATGCAGTGAGTGGCTGCTGAGACTGTAGGGAAAGTCCCTCCAGTGCGAGTTAGCAGGGAGAACAGGAGAGACCCGTGCCTTGCATGTGTGTACAGCAGGGGAGACATGAGAGCGATCTCCGGAGGGCCCGCTTGGCATGCGGCAGGAGAGGGGACACCTACTTGGACACCAATAAGCCCCTAGTACCTGGAGAGTGGGGGAACTCCCTCCATTGATAGTCACAGCAAGGATCCAAGGCAAGATTGGCATTTGGAGGGTAAGAAGTAACAAACCTATAAAGGAAATCATTTATATCTGAGGAAATGGGCAAGGAATATGTGCAGGACTGTCAATGTTAGCATGTAAGTGCATGTGAAAGTGCAAGCCTCGGGAAAGCAAGACAAACTATGTAAGCAGGAAGATTAAATCTACTTCAGCTACCCCCTATTATTAATCTTCCACCCTTTCTTTGAGGGGGATATATATATATATATAAAAAAAAAATGTAGCAGGGTCCCCCTGACTATTATTCTGCCCAAATAGGCTGGCAGTTAACCCTGGTACAATCAGGTTGCCAGTAGCTGATATGGAGTTTTCCCCCTCACATTTGGTACTGCACTTTAGTGACAGTACCTTACCTCTGCCTCCGCTAGGGAGGTGGGGAAGAGCTAGGATGGCTGCGGGTGCCCTTGGCCTGTAGTGAATGTCCAGGGATCATCTTCAGTGATAGCTGATCTAACAGACTGTATCCACAAGAAGACTGCCGTGTAACTGTTACTGCAGTGTTGTAATAAACCCGTTCCTGTTTGCAATATACCTCTTGCCTGGTTCATGACCTTAGTGGGGAGGGGGGGAAAGGCAATAAGATATACCGTGGAAGATCACCTTCAGTTCCTGGAGTCCAAGGCAGATGGAGGTGCTGCACTGCTAAGGAGAAATAGGGGTATGAACCCCAGAAGCCTGTTCCTGTGTCCCCACTACAATCGGCGGACGACTCAGCCCTCCTGTTTGCAGCAGGTATATGCACCATACACCTATAATGGCCCCTATCTGCGATGGATAGATTTCTCTTGCAACCACCTTCAGAGATGGAAAGCGGTATACTTAAAACCAGAAAACCTGAAAAAGGCAAAGAAAAAACTAATGAAGGTGGCAGCTGAAAACTCATGCCTCAGCTCAACTAAACCTGTCATACATCTTGAATCTATGTCAGAGGGGAACCTCATCAAAATCATCAGGGAAGCTATCAACCTGATCATACTGTAAACTAGAGAAAATACAAAACTTTATTGAGGATGTGAAAGCTCAACTGTCCCAACAGAGTGGAAGAATCTCACAGGCTGAACAAAGAATTTCAAACAATGAAGACGACATAGCAGAGCTAAAATCGCTGGTGCGGGACCTCGCTCAGTCCAAAGATCTTCTGGGAGCAAAGGTGGACGTTCTAGAAAACAGATCTAGAAGATGTAAGCTCTTTGGAGCAGGGACTCCTTTCCTTAAATGTTACTTTTATGTCTGAAGCATGTCTTCCCATTATGTGTTATTTGTATTATTTTGTATTTCTAGGATTGTTATGTGTATGGTGCTATATAAATAAAGACATACATACATACATACATACAGATGTCATCTGAGCTTTGTGGGCATACTGTATCTGAGAATATACCACAGAACAAGCAGTTTGCCATCGTAGGAGAAGAAATTCCTAGACAACAAGGACTGCAACTACAAGATTTCCCCCTCGTATTAGACAGAGTACATAGAATCGGACCTGTTAGAAATCCAGAGGAAAAATTATTGTGAATGACGATTGCAATGTTCACCATCTACTGTACACAGATAAGGAGAAAGTTCTAAGCCACTACAGGAAAAACGGGCAGTGCATACAGGACGTCCCAGTTTACATTTTTCAAGATATTTCTGCTAAATTTTCCAGAAAGAGGAAGAAATTCAGCAAAATTCAGCAAAATTTGTTTTGAGTTGTTCAAACAAGGTCACAAATTTCCCTTGGCCTATCCAGTGAAGGTAAAAGTTTTCAGGGAAAGCGGTGAGAGCTGAAATCATAGGTTTCTCTATAAGACAGAGGAAGATGCTTAACAAGATATGTATTCTAGTAAATAAAAGTCTAAATAACGCATACGATGAGTACAAAACAACCCCCTCACCTGCTCATAAACAATCATTTATATTAAAGAAAGATGCATTTGAATTAATACCCAGGAAAGAGAAGAAGCCAAACTCAGTTACAGTATATTAAGTTTAAACTGTATAAATATGGCAATAAATCTGGGAGACTTCTGGCCAATCTGGTTAGAGACTCCAGACCATAGAACCTTATAATGAGATATGCTCAAAGAACAAGATTGGTCATCACTCAAGTCTAGGGGCAAAGTTCACCTTTCCTGTCTTGCCTTTAAATTCTTCATGGGCAAGCTACCCAGCTACCTGAACAAGCTCCTCACCCCTACCACATGCAGCACTTATCACCTGAGATCAGACTCCAAAAGACTGTTCATGGTCCCAAGGCTCAACAAAGTATCCGGACGTTCCTCCTTCTCCTACCGTGCACCCCAAAACTGGAATAACCTACCAAAGACTCTCACATCCACCACCAGTTTAAGTTCTTTCAAATCTAAGGCTGTCTCACATTTTAATCTGGTCTGTAACTGTTTCATACGCCCATAATATATATTTTCTTTAACGCAATGTCTTGTATATAATGTATACCCTGTTCATTTATGTAACTGTATTTGTAACCATGTATTATTTGTTTTACTCTGTGCCCAGGACATACTTGAAAACGAGAGGTAACTCTCAATGTATGACTTCCTGGTAAAATATTTTATAAATAAATAAATAAAATAAATAATAAGTTCAGTAAGAGATAAAAACTCAGGGGAAGTGTTCACCTCACCTGAGGTTATAGTCAAACAATTTGTGACTTTCAATAAAGACCTTTACTCCAAAAAAGAGCATTTCTTCATAAAAAAAGGAGATATTTTGGAATAAAATCTTACCCCAAAAATGTTCAGATCAAGCACTGGTAGATTTGAACAATCCAATCCAGAACACTGAGGTTCGGAAAGCAATCAACGCCTTCAAATGTTTAAAAGCCACAGGACCAGATGGCTTTGCAGCTGAATTCTATAAGACATTGGGTGAGAGTGTGGTAGAGCCCTTAACGAGACTATTTAACCATTTATTAAATGGAGACAATGCCCCTGCTTTATACAGACAGATATCAAAGTAATTTACAAGACGGGAAGGAGCCCAGATGATGTGGCCTCGTATGGACCAATTTTGCTACTAAATATTGATTATAAATTGCATGCAAAGGTCCTGTCTGAAATATTAACGATCCATCTACCATCTGTAATATTCCCAGACCAAACGGGGTTCATATGGGGCAGAAATCCTACTTCAAATATTAGGAAAGTGCTAGCTGCGATCCAACAGGTACAAAATACCATAACTTCAACATCCCCATGCCTTCTCAGTCTTGATGCTGAGAAGGCTTTGGGCATGGTAGTATGGGATCATTTACATACTTCATTATAGAACTTTGGAATTGTGGGTGAATTTGGGAATGCTATCAAAGGGATATATACTAAACCAAAAGCTAGGGTATTTGCAGGCAACTTCCTTTCACAAATATTTGATTTAAAGAGAGACAGGGCTGCCCACTATCTCCTCTACTATTTGCCATCACACTGGAACCCTTGTCCATCTATTTGAGGAATTGTCAAGAATTTGAGAGGATAAGGATAGAGCAAACAGATTAAACTTGCCATGTATGCGGACAACACCTTATTGTTTATTAACAGACCCAAGTCACCTTTCCTTTCATTCTGGAGACTTTAGATATCTTTGCATCATTCTCGGGCAACAAAATAAATATTACAAAATCGGAAACCCTGAACACAGGATTAAACAAAATCCCAGCATGGCAAGAAAAATGCCTTTTTATAATAGCAGCTAGTACAGATGCAGCCACCAACATTTGACCACATCTTGAGATGAAAACTGCACTATGCCGCAATATCTCGAGAGGTGGACCAAAGCAGACTATAATGGCCCATCGGATTAACACGGTGTGGTCCCTGCTGTGTCAGTTCTACCGGGTTCTACCTGTCTGTAAGAGACGCGAAGTAAGAGACTGAATCAGTCACTCTACTTGTATGCCTCTAATTGGCGATCATGGGGGTTTTAATTATTTTAATATTACAGTATTGTAGCGGGGGTCTCCGGAGATAAACCACAGTGATTTCAGGTCTGGGGACCCCCAACTTCCTGAGTTACAGGCCCCATTATGGGGTGCCGGTATCCTGGCGACCATGATTAAATTCTCCAGCGTCAATGCCCATGTGATCGGGGATTTAAACAAACCAGAGGGATACCGGCACCCCATAACAGGACCTGTAACTCAGGAAGCAGGGGGTCCCCGGACCTGAAATGAATGCGGTTCCGCTCCGGAGACCCTTTGCTGCAATACTGTAATATTAAAATAAAATAAAAGCATCTTCATTACCTTAGCGGATAACCTCTAAGGCAATGAAGGTGTTAAGCAAGACTACTAGGTATATTGGGGGCAGAGGGGGTGAGTGAAGGGGGTAATAGCCACAGGGTGGGTAGTTAAGCCTACCGGGAAGGTTGTGGGAGAGGTTAATCCCTTCATTAATTTAGTGAAGTAACTGCTATGGTAATGAAAGGGTTAACAACTCCCACTGCCACCCGAGAGTGCTAACCACCCACCCTGGGGCTATTAACCCCTTCATTCAATTGTTTTCCCCCCAATAAACATTACAATACAAGACATCAATAAAATACATTGACCTTCCCCCTCCCATATCTGGATAATAGCTCATTTACCCATTAGAAACATAAAACATAACCAAAACATTAACCAGACAGCATATACAGTAGTACATGTACATATACATTAAAGTTCTACTTACCCCTTCAGGAGGAAGGCCATCCTCATCTTCCTCTTCTTCAGTGGGCACCACCAACAAAAATATTAAAAGAATAACTACTGGCCATTAACCCCTTAATTACATTATCGGTTATTAACCACTAAGGTAATAAAGGGGTTAACCCCCCTCCAGCTACCCACCCGGGAGACCAAACCACCATCTCTAGTGCACCTACCTATTGATTGGCACAATACCATTCCCATGCCCTGTAGGCATGAGCTGCCACTATGCCAGTCAATACTGTATGCAGCCTGCCTGCAAATCACCCAAACAAGACTCAAAAACACATTCAATTGCAAAAAAAAAAGCCAAAATAACAATTGATTGGCACAGTATCACACCAATGCCCTTTGGACATGAGCTGACACTATGCCAGTCAACATGCAACCTGCCAATCTCAAAAACAAGCCTCAAATAAAAAACACATTCAATTTAAATCCAAAAAATGCAAATAAAGCAATTGATTGGAACAGTGGCACACCCATGCCCTGTGGGCGTGACCTGCCATTATGCCAGGCAATACTGTATGCAGCCTGTCTGCAAATCCCAAAAACCAGCCTCAAATTTCAAACACATTCAATATAAATGCCCAAAAATGCCAACAAACCAATTGATTGGCACAGTGCCACACCAATGTGGTCTTTTACTCTTTCAGTCAATAGACAACCTGCAAAAAATAAATAAATGCATCATAAAAAATAACATTACTGTACATTTGAATGAATAAAAATGCCAATACAGTATAAACCTAAAAAAAATGCCTACATATAAAAACGCAAGCACCAAACAAAAGACATTTACATTGGAATAAAAAATTACAGTATGCCAATGCAAATGCCAACCTAAAAAAAAAATACAACTTTATGGATTTAAATGTAATGTCTTTGAATTTGAGGCTTGTTTTTGGGGATTTGTAGGCAGGCTGTAAATAGTATTGCCTGGCATAGCGGAAGCTCATGTGCCACTGTGCCAATCAATTTGTGTATTAGCATTTTTTAATTTAAATGTAATGTGATTTTTTTTAAGCTTTGTTTTGAGATTGGCATGTTGCATATTGACTGGCATAATGGCAGCTCATGCCCATATGGCATGGGTATGGTATTGTGCCAATCAATTTTTTGTTGGCTTTTTTTTTTTTTTAGTTTAAATTGAATGTGTTTTTACTTTTTTTTTTTTTAACTCTTTTTTTATTGGAATAATATAAGCGAGAATACAGGGTTGTCATGTGCACATGACTGAAATTAGGACAGTTTCCAATAAACATTTTAACATTTAAAGAAAAAGAAGGGGGGGACAGACAGAGGGGGATGGAGAAGCGGGAGGGGGAGAAGAGGGAGGGAGGGGGGCCCTTACGGCTTGGGCCTAAGCGATCCCCGGGGGTCGGGACTCCAGCCACGGTTCCCAAGTTTTTTGGAACTGCGGCATTTTTTTATGGAGCATCGCTGTTAGTCTCTCCATAGTCATAACAGTGTTGATGCTTTTAACAACTGTGCCTCTAGTTGGGGCTTTTATTTTCTTCCAAGCCACTGCGGCCGAGCATCTGGCGGCTGTGAAGATCGAGGAGATAAGTCTGCCCATTGACGTGGGGATGTTTTCAATAGATTTACCGAGCACGAAGGTCAGAGGGTCTAAGGGGATCTTTAGACCCGTGGTCTCATGTATTCATTTTTGAGTCATGGACCAATATCTCTGAATCTCTTGACATGACCACCAAATGTGGGCCATGTCCCCCTTTTGACCACATCCCCTCCAGCACAGGTGTGGTGTGCCAGGGAAGATCTGGCTTAGCGTAGTCGGGGTCAGGTACCACTGGAATAGGATTTTGTATATATTTTCTTTAGTGATTGTACAAATAGAGGTTTTAGTTGCCGATTCCCAAACATCCTTCCAGTCATCTGTGTCAATTGTCAGGTTTAAGTCTGCGGACCACTTTTGCATATATTTATGGGTTGGGGGGGGGTCCGCTGTCAGCTCCAACCCCCTGTAGATCTCGGAGATCAACCCCCTCTGGTAGCTGCCCTTGATACAGAGGGATTTGAATTTGGTTAGTGTGGGGAATTTGGCATTTTGGGAGAGCGAAAAGAGAAAGTGCCTAATTTGCAGGTATTTAAATAAATGGAGATCCTGGGTCTGGAGCTCCTGGAAGGTGAAGGGCTGTCCCTTCTTCAGCAGATCTGCAACCAGCCTGATGTTCAGGACTTGAAATTGACCAAATTGTCTTTGTCAACACCCTGGCGGGAAATGTGGGTTTCCAAATATGGGGGTAAGTTGAGAGGGGGATGCTAATAGGCCATACTTCCCTTTATTTTTGAGCCATATGTCCCACGTACGTCTCATTGATCCTAGGTCAAACTTCCTAGGGATTTTCTCCCTGCCCCCCTGGGACCAAAGGGACACGGGGAGGGGGAGGGGGGCCGCGTAATGGGATTCTATTGAAAGCCAGCATGAGGAGCCCGGGTCGTAATTCCAAGCTACAGCCTGCCTCAGCTGTGCCGCTTGGTAATACTTGATCACATCAGGGACCCCAAGCCCTCCCTTTGTTTTGGGGGATAGCATTACCGACTTCGGGACCCTTGGTCTCCCGTTTTTTCAGATGAATTGAAAAATGTGGAACTGGATGTTTTTTAGAGCTGGAAGTGGAACGGCTATGGGGAGGGTTTGGAAGAGATAGAGAAGTCTCGGGAGGATGTTCATTTTGATTGAAACTATTCTTCCAAACCAAGAGATTTGGAGTTTGCTCCAAGACTCAAGGTCTTTTTTTAATCTGGTCGAATAGGGGGGAGGGGGAATTGTACTGATATAGGGACCTATATAAATTTGAGATTTTAACCCCAATATACTGCACCGACACACTTTATTATAGCAAATACCCGGTATGTACCTGGCAGATACCTGGAATGTGCCGCTCCTAACCTCTGACAAGCCCCGTTGCATTTGCCTTACCAGCCTGGGTTCATGCCTGGCTGATGGGCGGCTGATCTGTTAAATGATAATGATTAGGATTTAATAGGCTGCAATGCTTCGCGTGTCTACCAGATGGCATAAATTCATGAATTGTAATGCAGTTTATATATATATACTGTGCAGTATTGCAGCCAGCGGGAATAAAATGCTTCAATCCCTGCTTGGAAAATAACTCAATGTACTCGGGCAGAAAACAGTCACAAACCTCAATACACCCGGGTATACCCGAATTCGTGGGACTAGCCAAGCTCGAATAAAGTGTGTCGCCAGTGTATTTAATATTGGTTGTACTCCATTTATATTTATAATTATACTGTAGCTGTTTCCACGTCAGCTCTGGGAGAGTTAGGTTGAGAGCTTCTGACTTATCCATATTGACTTTGTAGTCTGAAATTGTTCCGAATTGGTCTAGTAATGTTTGGAGGTTGGGGAGGGAGATATGGGGGCTGGTGAGGGTCAGTATTACGTCGTCGGCAAACAGAGAGATTTTGTACTCTGTTTCAGCAATCATAACCCCTTTTATACTTGTTTCGTCTCTAATTTTAGCCGCAAGAGGTTCAATTGATAGGGCGAATAATAAAGGGGATAATGGACATTCTTGCCTGGTTCCGTTTTTAATTTGTATCGGATCTGATAAACCGCCTGGGAGCTTAATGCGTGCCGTGGGGTTTTATTTGTTTTTACTTTGAGGCTTGTTTTGGGGATTTGCAGGCAGGCTGCATACAGTATTGACTGGCATAATGGCCTAGTAGCAGCTCATGCCCACAGGGCATGCGTGTGGTACTGTGCCAATTAAAGGGGGATTAGGTCTCCTGGGTGGGTAGCTGGAGGGTTGCTGTACAATGTGATAGGTTACATGAGTTCAAAAGGATGTAACATCATCCCTTAAAGTGATGTCACATCCTTTTGAACTAATGTAACCTATCAAATGGTAATGCAACCAATGGGATTGCCTTCAATCCCATTGGCTGTAATACCATGTGATATGATATGGTTTTAAGTATGGGACGTACCTCCCTTGGAGATGTCACATCCTTAAAAAAAAAAAGAAGGCGGACACATGATACAGCGTTCAATCGGATTGGAGCTGTACTAACTGACGCTAAAATGTGACATCATAGACCATATATAAGGCATTTACGTCTCATTTTACTTCAAGAAGCCAACGAGACAACATCCTTTGTGGATTTACCATGGGGCTTTGGATAGACAGATGAAGATAGAAGATAGAATAAAAGAAGAAAATAATGACAGATGAAGATAGAAGACGGTGATAGAAGACAAATGAAAGAAGATTTTTTTTACCTGATGCTGGTCTTGAAGGTGGATGGCATTGGATAACGGGTGATGACATCACGGTTCGAGAGCTTGCAGGTACGCCGTGATTCAGAGGGTGAAGAATTCTAAAGGTAAGTACAATATTGAATGTACAGTATGTGAACGTCTTTTTTCAGGTTTTTTTATTGTTTTTGTTTATTTTTATGTATTTGCTTGCCCATTGACTGATAATGTATTAATCTGTGCTTAAATTGTTTGTAACTTTGTTGGCTTGTTTTTATTTAATTTTCCAATTGTTTAGCGTTTTTAAGTAATTATTTATTTTGTTGGCTTTTGGTTTTAATTGATATGTTGGCTAGTGGGCTCCCCTGTCTTTTGTTGTATACATTTGCCACGCTGAGTTGCACTTCTTTTAACATAAATATATGTATATATGATGTGGTGGGTGTTGGGTTTTGAGCATGCTGGGAAAGTGTGTAATTCAATTTCTAACTTGCAACAGTTGTTTGGAGGTAGGTGGCTCCTCCTCTGAGAGCTCACCCCCCCCCCCCACCTTTTTAACTTGAGAGGTTTTCTCATTTTGCTGTATGGACAGGACCTACTGTGGTTGTTTCCCCTCCTACAAAGGTAAAAGGGAAGGTTCACAATGTAGTGTTAGGACCTACAAATGTAGTTATACCTTGGTATGCAGGCTTATGATGCTTTGGCCAAAGGGTTTAACTAAATAACCAAGAAAATATTATTATTGAAGTGTTTAACTTTATACTTATTACCATATATGTTTTGTCAATTGTATGTAGCATTGGACTCCCCTGTCTTTTGTCCTCCCAGACTTGAACCTGATCCTGAAATCTTATAACAGGCTAAAGGGAGCAAGAATAGTAGTGCATCTACATGAAATACAATTTAATATTCTCAATAGAGCCTATATTAGTTCGGCACAATGACAAAAATGTATAGCAGATATCTCCAGCAACTATCCTAAATGTAGATGTGCTGATGCCAATCATTATGTTGAGTAAAGATAAAATACGAGAAAATATGTCAGATGCCAGTTCTCACAGAGGGAGTCAAAATATTGTATGGCTTTCCATGTATATGATGTAAACATGTTCCTTCTTGACAGGATGTTTTATTTCAATGTATATGCCAATCTACTGTACATTAAAGGATCATTTATTAAAAAGCACTCTAAGTAAAAGCGTAATTTACACCTTGACAGTTTGATTTATGAGCTACTGCAGTAAGAGAGATCACAGTAACTAGTGTAAAATTCTCTTTACCTGGTTGTACCACAAACTATTTAAATATTATATGCTGTGTAGTGTTGATGAATAAAGCAAGTCAGTTACTGTACCACTGCATGTTTTATTTCGATCAAAATGGTACCTAGTTTAAATTAACTTACCCTGAAGGGTAAAAAATGGGCACAAAGTGGTTTGAAAATGTTTTGTATTGCAAGAAAATTAACAAAATTTTTACAGAAATCACACATTTTCAGAAAATCTTCAGAACCCTGAAATAAGTATTTTGTTGGAGGGAGATAGAGAGAGGAGAAAGAGGGAGTACTATTTAGTAGGGAACCTATTGTCTTATATATCTCCCAAAACAATTGTCTAAACCAGCAGTGCGCAAAGTGGGGGCGCTGGATTGTTTTGCAGCGGTCCCGCGCTCTTTCCCGAGGCATTTAAATTAAATACCTGGAGATCGCGTGGTTTCATGCAGAGTGACATCACGCGGCTGTCTCCATGGCAACGGTGTCACGTGACGTCACCATACAAGGTGAGGGGGCAAGCAGGGGGGCACAGTTCAAAAAGTTTGCGCTCCCCTGGTCTAAACAATACTGACAATACAAATGTGGAAGGGGGAAGGAAAGTAATCCTCGCATCAGCCAATAGTATAAAGGATAACATATAATGAACAACGGTGCAAAAGGGGGAAAGAGGGATAATTTAAAAACAAAAAGACAAGAACACCCTATTGACAGCACTCGTTGTGTGTAGTAATGTAAACAGGTAACAAAGGACTGACAATGTACACATGTGTATACAGATATAATACTTAATATGTAACAAATGGATGTAGACGCAATAATATATAAAGTAATGCAGACCAAGTATAAAACTATAAAAAAGAGTCTAATATATCTAAGGTTGCTAAACCCCTATGGGGATAATCAGTATGCCAGAATGAACTAGCAACTAAACAAACAATCCACTAATTAGTGTAACTATCAGAATAATTCTCGTGAAGAGCATGCACAAGAGCCCGCAAAGTGTGGTAACTGGCTCTGGGGCATGGATCAAGTCCGTATCCAGTTATAGCCCCCTAGTTAATGTGCAATGCTAACACGCAAAAATAAGTAGCAACAGAGATAATACAATGAGAATACAAACATGAGTAAACGGAGGGAGAGTGCGTCTGATACAACAGTTGCAATCAGCTGCTACAATGTAGTGCTCGGGGCAGAGTAATCATATGCACTCCATAGCAGTGCCCTCTTACAGCGGTACCTATCAAGTTAACAAAGCCATCATCATGGCTAGAGAGACAAAATAATATTGTAACTTACTTGATACAGGTTGCCCAGTATAAATAGCAACCACTCTTGTGGTATCTAGCACTCAGGCACACATAATACCTGCTTCCAAAACGAACCGGCACTTAGCAGTGCCTCTCACCCTCTGACCGGCATGTGTACGTCATGACGCCATGACGTCAGTCCTGTAGCCGCCTCCCACTTGACGCACGTTTCGCTGAGGCACTTTTTCAAAGGTGGTGACATCGGGAGCTACAGACAAGATTTAAATAGTGCTAATAAGTTGCGGGAGACACTAGATGCTAATCAATAAAGATATCCAGATGAATGAATATGTATAAATTATCATGATAATGCCAGATAAGGGCAAGGTGGGCATTAGTACTAGGTCCTAGACCAGTAAACAGTAGGGGATGGTGGATAAATAGAGCGATGGTAATGACAGTCTAAATGAAGGGGGAAAATAAAAAAAACCCTTATTTATCCCTCTAGGTGCTAAAGTGCCTAGAACGTAAATCCATTTGGACTCCTTTTGTAATATGAGACGGTTCCAATCACCCCCTCTAGGGTTAGGGGGGACACTCTCTATCCCCATAAAGCTAAGGTTGGTAATATCACCATCATGCACTTGGTGTAGGTGGTTAGCTAAAGGGGTGTCCAAAAGATTTCGGATTGCCCCTATGTGTTCCAAAATACGCTGGCGAAACTCACGAATTGTCTTGCCAAAGTTTTTCTTCATGCATTGACAGACAACTCGATAGATCACACCATTCATCCTACAGTTGATGAACTGCCTCACTGTATAATATTTGGTATTGTTCCAATTCCCAAAAATATTGGAAAAGGAAATGTGGGTGCAAGCTTTGCAACCTTGGCATTTGAAATTCCCTGTGGATCTATTTGTTAACCATGTGTTATATACAGTCGGTCTAAGGTGTCCATGCACTAACTGATCTTTCAAGTTCAGTGCCCTCCTGCTAGGGTGGGTATCGGGCCAATGTGGCTTAACCCCTTAATTACCTTTGCGGTTATTATCCGATAAGGTGTTTAAGGGGTTAATTGATATCTGAATGTAATTGCAATGTATTGGCTTTGTTTTGGCAATGTATTTTGTGGGCAAGACGGCGGACGGCGACGGCGACGGAGACTTCTTATTGATGAGGTCAGTAGCACTTTATTATTTATTTGAATATGCTAGTTAATGTTTTTAATAATGGGCAAATAATCTATTATCCCTATCTGGATAATAGTTATTTTGCACATTATTGTACTGTAGGTGTTGGGGGGGGGTGTATGTATTGAATGTATAGGCCAGGTTTCTTTTTTTTACATTCAGGGTTTGTTCCGTGGTTCTGCGTGGGACCTCTGGAGACCACCTGCGAGTCTGCTCGGGTATCTCACGGGTATCAGGCTGGTGGTTCCACGGGTGACACATGCGGGGATGAAGCGGTGACCTCACATCTGTGGGGGCACCGCCGACCCGTAGTCTGTGGGGATGAAGCGGTGGTCCCACATCCGTGGGGGCACCGTGGACCCATAGGTACGGGGATGAAGCGGTGGTCCCACATCCGTGGGGGCACCGCGGACCCATAGTGAGCACTCGTGAGTTCCCCAGACCCCTGTGGGAACCACCCGAGACCCCGCAGACACCTGTGGGTCTGACCCGTCGTTCCTAGACATCCTTCGGCCTATCGTGGGGACCCAATTGTGGCCCACGGTGACCCAAGGAGACCACATGGGGGCCATGGTGCTGGCGGGACCCACCAACAGGCCTCCAGAACCTGTTTGAAAAGGGCTGCTGGTACCCTGTAGGTCTGTCAGGTGCCCCGCCAGCCCACCGGGGACTCGCGTGGGGCTGTGTTATGAACCCTGTTTGTAAAAGGATAAATCTTGTATTTATGGGGGGGCACAGGTGGTGGGCAATGTATTTAATAAATATAATGATGTTTATTGTGTGTCACTGTATTGTTTTTATTGTGGGTACTGGGGTGGGGGGGTTCCCCAACGGTATGTGGGTAGACCTCCCTTGTGGGTAGTGGGTGTGGGTGGTTAGGCCTCACGGGGTGGGGGGTTAGTGTGGGAGGGTATTTAGGCCTCCCAAGTGGTGGGTGAGTGTGGGTTAACCCCTTAATGACTGTAGCGGTTAATAACCGCTATGGTGATTAAGGGGTTAGGGGACATTACATTGGATGTTTTCATTGTTGTGTCTGTTTTGCAGCAGCGGAGGGAGCATGGGCAGGATGAAGAGGAGGATGGCCTTCATCGTGGCAGCCGGAAATGGGTGGTGAGTGCTATATGAATTTAATGTATTTATTGCTGTTTATGTATTTATAATGGGCACATTCACTATTATCCCTTTGTGGATAATAGTAATTGTGGCCATTACTATACTGTATGTGTTAAGGGGGGGGGGTTATTTCTTTATAACTATGTATGTGTTTAGACATTAATTTGGGGGGACACATAATTGGTTCTGCAGGCCTACGGGTAACACCAGAGGGCCCCCGCCGGCCTATAGTATCATTGATGTGCATTTATGTGTATGTTAGGGGTTGTTGGGGTTATATATATATATATATATATATATATGGAGAAGAGTGACCTAAGCGCAAATATGACAGGGAAAGAAGAAAACACAAGAAGAGATCATAGGGCAGTATATCTATTATTATATAGACTAAAATTGGTAAGATATATGCTTACACAGCTGCGACAAGTAAAAGCATGTAATCCTCTCTGGGACTCGCCACCGTAGCTTTAGGGATCTTGTTCTTGGACTGCTGGGTCTCCAGATTCTTCTCCACAGGAGGTCAGTTACAGCTACTGCAGGAGCTCCTTGTCTCAGGCACTTCTGTGTCTCTACGGATGGATCTCACACAAGAGGGGGAGGGGGGGGAGGGAAATAATGGAAGGGAACAAGATATGTGTAAAACCTATTTAATATATAAAAAAAAACAATAAAATATGGCTGATCCACTCACATTGTGTGAGTAAATAGCAAGCAGTTGAGAGTGTTTTGCGAGTCTCTCACACTCGTGTAGATTCGCCGGTTGCCAGTCCTCTCCGCGATCTCCGTTACTTCCGTACCACGTGATCGGCCGTGGCGTGTGACGCGGCTAGTGACGCGGCTCGGCACTCGCGAGATTTGGTGTCTGTCAATACAGTGGATCACTGCCGGAGCTCCTCGTGAGGGGCCCGATGTGGAGAAACGCGTAGGGCCAGCTTTCACCTGCAGCAGAGAGAGAGACACGCCAGGAGGCCCGAGTGGAGAGACATTCACGAGGAGCTCCGGCAGTGATCCACTGTATTGACAGACACCAAATCTCGCGAGTGCCGAGCCGCGTCACTAGCCGCGTCACACGCCACGGCCGATCACGTGGTACGGAAGTAACGGAGATCGCGGAGAGGACTGGCAACCGGCGAATCTACACGAGTGTGAGAGACTCGCAAAACACTCTCAACTGCTTGCTATTTACTCACACAATGTGAGTGGATCAGCCATATTTTATTGTTTTTTTTTATATATTAAATAGGTTTTACACATATCTTGTTCCCTTCCATTATTTCCCTCCCCCCCCTCCCCCTCTTGTGTGAGATCCATCCGTAGAGACACAGAAGTGCCTGAGACAAGGAGCTCCTGCAGTAGCTGTAACTGACCTCCTGTGGAGAAGAATCTGGAGACCCAGCAGTCCAAGAACAAGATCCCTAAAGCTACGGTGGCGAGTCCCAGAGAGGATTACATGCTTTTACTTGTCGCAGCTGTGTAAGCATATATCTTACCAATTTTAGTCTATATAATAATAGATATACTGCCCTATGATCTCTTCTTGTGTTTTCTTCTTTCCCTGTCATATTTGCGCTTAGGTCACTCTTCTCCAGATTCAAAAGGCGGCGTCGTGGAGCCGCAGACCTAAATCGGCTGCAGTGTGTAGGGTTAGGTGTTAACCAGGGTATGTACCTCATTTTGTAATATTGGCTCTTCAGTAGTGGTGTGATTAATTACCCCCACAGGAACAAACTGTTTAGAATTGCGCTGTGTGTTTCTTTTGTATATATATATATATATATATATATATATATATATATATATATATTTAATTATTTATATAGAGATATTTATTTATTTATATTTATTTCTTTATTTATTTAGTGTGGGGCTGCTGTGTGTGATTATTTTTTGTAGCGGGGGTGGGTGAAGGGGGTATTAGCCCCAACGGGGGTTGTTTAGGGCTTGCGGGTGGGTAGCGGGAGGCATTAACCCCTTCATGACCGTAGCGGTATTAACTGCTACGGTCGTGAAGGGGTTAAGTGCACCCGCAACACCCCCGCAAGCCCTACACAAACAACAAGGGCCAAATACCCCCTTCACCCACCCCCGCTACCCACAATAAATCTGGCACGGTGGGTTAACCCCTTCATTGCCTTAGCGGTTTGCCGCTAAGTTAATGAAGTGGGCTGTACATGCATTTTTCCTGCCTCGGATGCATGCCAGGGGGCTCCGGTGCGATTATCAGCTCCAGAGACCCCCGGCATCAATCACAGACAGCAAAAAGGGCTGATTTTTTCTAAGTGTCGCCCTTGCCGATGCTTCTCCTCCACCAAGTTGCCAACTTTAGTTGGCGGGCTGGATTCCCGATAAACTCCTGAATAAAGCTACCTGAATTCAGCCGGGTTCAAAAAGTGCCGATAAGTGGCTTATTGGCAGCCAGATGCCGATAATTTTTTATCGGGAAGAAAAGTTGCCGATAATTTCCACTTATCGGCACTTAATGAATCTGGAGGGCAAAAAATGCCGAAAAAATTCCGAAAAAGCCTTATCGGCGCTTACTGCATGAGGCCCCATGTCTCTTAAGGATGGTATTAATCTCTGACCACTGGTTGTTGAAAGTTCCTACAAATCTAATGAGTTTGAAATCCTGACTATAAGTCTGATGATCGCTCAATATGGAGTTGCTATCTGTAAATTTAGCTCTCCGATAAGCTTTTTTAACACATCGGTGACTGTACCCCCTCTCCATAAATCTCTCTCTCATCTTCTTTGCTTCACTCTCAAAAGCTAATAATGTGGAGCAATTTCTATGGATAATGAGGAACTGGCCCACAGGGATACACTCTTTTAGTCATTTAGGGTGATGGCTTTCATAGCGCAAGAGACTATTTGTAGCTGTCTTTTTTCTGTGGATCGTTGTTTCCACTTTATCATCCCTACCTCTTGAAATTTTGAGGTCAAGGAAGGTAATCTCCTGTGTGCCAATTTCATACGTCAAGTGAAGATTAAAATCGTTATTATTAAGTATGTCGACAAATTCAATAAATGATGCCCTGGTCCCCTGCCACAGGATCAGGACATCATCGATAAAGCGGACCCATAGTAAGATTTGAATGGTAAATGCTTCATTGGCTTCATGGAAGACCACCTCCGCTTCCCACCACCCAAGATACAGGTTCGCATAGGTGGGAGCGCAAGTGGTCCCCATCGCCGTACCTCTGAGTTGGTGGTAAATTTTACCATTAAAGGTAAAATAATTGTGGGTCAGTATAAATCGCAATAAGTCTAGTAGAAGTTGGTTATGTTTTACAAATTCACAGCTCTGACTTTTGAGGAAGTAGGATACAGCGTCTATACCTATCTGGCTGGAAAGAAATCTTTTCTGGCGCTGAGGTGAGGTTGAGATGAGTGGGTTTATGATTTCTTCTGATGAACAATGACCTCAGGAAAAGGAGAAAGAAAAAGACAAGACATGCAGGGGACCTGCAATAGTGTATTACCCAAGGGATGACCGGATGTTTACAAAGAAGGAGCAATTTATTATTAAAATAACGTGGTTAAAAACCATGGATAACAATTAATAAACATACATTGATTATAATAAAATGCTGCCCAGTTCATTAATTATTTTATTGTAATCAATGTATGTTTATTAATTGTTATCCATGGTTTTTAACCACGTTATTTTAATAATAAATTGCTCCTTCTTTGTAAACATCCGGTCATCCCTTGGGTAATACACTATTGCAGGTCCCCTGCATGTCTTGTCTTTTTCTTTCTCCTTTTCCTGAGGTCATTGTTCATCAGAAGAAATCATAAACCCACTCATCTCAACCTCACCTCAGCGCCAGAAAAGATTTCTTTCCAGCCTTCAATCCATCTCTGGGTAGAAGATACCAGAAATATCTTTTAAAGGCAGCTCCAGGACTACCTATTGGACTCTTTATCAAAGGTTTTTAATATCCATTATTGTTATTGCACCAGCGCTGAGTACACACCTATTATTTTACCTACAAGTGTCTATACCTATCTGATGTACAATTGAAGTATAGAGCGACTCCCCATCAAGACTGATTAGCAGTGTATCTTCGTCAAGGACTATATCATTAAGTCGATTAAGGGCATCTTTAGTGTCTCTTAGAAACGATGGTAAACTATCGACAAAAGGTCGTAGTATCTGGTCAACATATTTACTACTCTGTTCTGTTAAATTAGAGATGCCAGACACAATGGGTCTACCAGGGGTGGGCAAAGTACCTTTATGAATCTTAGGTAGACAGTAAAAGGTGGATAGGACTGGTACAGGAGTTAGTAATTGTTCATATTCTTTTTTAGAAATGATCTTTAATTCTAAGTTTGTTGTTAAGATATCTTTTAGTTCTTTTTTGAAATGTACAGTTGGGCTCTTCTTCAGTATCTTGTAACAACTGGGATCAGACAGGAGTCGAGTACATGGACACCCCTTTAGCTAACATACACCAAGTGCATGATGGTGATATTACCAACCTTAGCTTTATGGGGATAGAGAGTGTCCCCCCTAACCCTAGAGGGGGTGATTGGAACCATCTCATATTACAAAAGGAGTCCAAATGGATTTACGTTCTAGGCACTTTAGCACCTAGAGGGATAAATGAGGGTTTTTTATTTTCCCCCTACATTTAGACTGTCATTACCATCACTCTATTTATCCACCTTCCCCTACTTTTTACTGGTCTAGGATCTAGTACTAATGCCCACCTTGCCCTTATCTGGCATTATCATGATCATTTATACATATTCATTCGTCTGGATATCTTTATTGATTAGCATCTGGTGTCTCCCGCAGCTTTCAATAAACACCATCTCACACAGTTTGTTTAATATGTATCTTTGTTGTCTGGAGCAGTCTTGACCTCCCCGAGTCTGCTGTTTACCTGCAATGGAAATAAGTGGTTAAACTCAGCTGTTTTGACTGCCGCATTGGTTACTCAAACACTATTTAAACCTTGTCTGCAGCTCCCGATGTCACCACCTTTGAAAAAGCGCCTCAGCGAAACGTGCGTCAGGTGGGAGGCGGCTACAGGACTGACGTCATGACGTACACATGCCGGTCAGAGGGCGAGAGGCACTGCTAAGTGCCGGTTTGTCTTGGAAGCAGGTATTATGTGTGCCTGAGTGCTAGATACCACAAGAGTGGTTGCTATTTATACTGGGCAACATGTATCAAGTAAGTTACAATATTATTTTGTCTCTCTAGCCATGATGATGGCTTTGTTAACTTGATAGGTACCGCTGTAAGAGGGCACTGCTATGGAGTGCATATGATTACTCGGCCCCGAGCACTACATTGTAGCAGCTGATTGCAACTGTTGTATCAGACGCACTCTCCCTCCGTTTACTCATGTTTGTATTCTCATTGTATTATCTCTGTTGCTACTTATTTTTGCGTGTTAGCATTGCACATTAACTAGGGGGCTATAACTGGATACGGACTTGATCCGTGCCCCAGAGCCAGTTACCACACTTTGCGGGCTCTTGTGCATGCTCTTCACGAGAATTATTCTGATATTTACTCTAATTAGTGGATTGTTTGTTTAGTTGCTAGTTCATTCTGGCATACTGATTATCCCCATAGGGGTTTAGCAACCTTAGATATATTAGACTCTTTTTTATAGTTTTACACTTGGTCTGCATTACTTTATATATATATTTATTGAGTCTACATCCATTTATTACATATTAAGTATTATATCTGTATACACATGTGTACATGGTCAGTCCTTTGTTACCTGTTTTAATTACACAGGTATTTTAACCCTATCATTGCTGTACTAGGGTGTTGACTCCTCAAGATTTGTGAGTCCTTTATTTTGCCATTCAAGCAGTTTGATCACAACCCCCCCCCCCTTGTTTCAGTTTTAGTATTTTGTATTTTTGTCTGTTTTATGTGTTGTGTCATCAATGTCAGTTGTTTTTTGTTACAACAATTTGACATTTATTTTAATTGAAATTAATTAAACATTATGTATTAAATTATTCATCATTACACTACTACACACAACGAGTGCTGTCAATAGGGTGTTCTTGTCTTTTAGTTTTTACTACACAATACTGATGCAGCGGCCGTTATTCAAACATTTCTCTGTGTCGTTTTCGTTAAAATCTGCTGAATTCCACACGTGATTTACTCGTTATTCTCAGCGAACGCTAGCGTTAATGCTCCTAATACAACCAATCATACCTGTGTTTAGTGTTCATGATTTCTTTGAATTACCTGGATTTTTGTTTGGGTACAGTTCTTCGCGTATCCGCAAAAAGGCAAAAATGAATCTCATTTGCACTATCCAGTGTATAGCACAGTTACAGTACTGTATGTGTCAATTTGCAGGTGTTTAAAAACAAGATAAAAAGAGAGGACACCAAAGTGATCCATTGTAAAATGACCTTTGTCGCTGAAGACGTTATCAAATGTAGACGTTTTCATAATTTAAGTATCTAAACACAAAGTTGGGTACATTATTAATTGCTGAATAGACCGAACCTGTACACTCAACAGTAACAAAGGAAAGGGTTCTTTACAGTAAGGAACTCCAAAAACCAGGGTGTGCAGCGCACAGCAAACGAGGAGAGCAGGTCTTGCAATAAAAAGTCCTTTATTGGGGAATCATATGATTCCCCAATAAAGGACTTTTTATTGCAAGACCTGCTCTCCTCGTTTGCTGTGCGCTGCACACCCTGGTTTTTGGAGTTCCTATCTTACTTCAGCTGCACGCTCTGGAAGGGAGACCCTGGGAGAGGCAAGACTGTGAGTACATACCTGGGGCTTACCCGATGAGGAAAGGGGGAGTGTCCTTTGGCAACCTACCCCGACCTTCAGGGTACCTTATGCCCTCATAAGGCTTAGTACTGCTACTGTACAATTGATCATACCCAGCCTACACTCCCTTCCATCATATACAGCCCCAGCACTTTGAGCACCATTTCACAAACAAACCTTCTTTACAGTAAGGGCAGTTAAAATGTGGAATTCATTACCCATGGAGACTGTGATGGCAGATACAATAGATTTGTTCAAAAAAAGGTTGGACATCTTTTTAGATGGGAAAGGTATACAGGGATATACCAAATAAGTATACATGGGAAGGATGTTGATTCAGGGATTGATCCGATTGCCAATTCTTGGAGTCAGGAAGGAATTAATTTTTCCCCTTAATGGGGTTTTTTGTTTGCGTTCCTCTGGATCAATAAGTAAGTATAGATATAGAATAAAGTATCTGTTGTCTAAATTTAGCATAGGTTGAACTTGATGGACGTACGTCTTTTTTCAACCTCATCTACTATGTAACTATGTAACTATGTAACTATGTAACATCATGCCAAGTCTTTATTCAAAACCAAACGTCAGTTATGCATATATAATATTTTCTGCAATTAATGCTGGAACAGATAAGAAGGCGACTTTAGCAGAGATATATGGCTATATCATTGAGAACTACGATTATTTCAAATTTTCAAATAACCATCATGGGTGGAAACATTTAATAAGGCAAACTTTAACTAATGAGGATTGTTTTTTTTCACACTGCCCCACCTGAGAGACATAGCAAGGGTTATTGGTCTGTGCTCACAGGTTTTGCCGGTATGTTTGCTGATGGCAACTTCAAAAGAAGAAAAGTCAGGTTTAATCCATCTAAGATTCGTATTTCCCGTCCCTACAATGTACCAACCCTGGCTTGCCAATACGATTGCAATAACGGGCCAATCGTCACTGAAAACCTTGTGAACCAGCCTGATTAAAATCCTTGCTACCTGACTCCGCCCGTCAACAGTGATTGCTACCTGTCCCCGTCTGACTACCAGCTTCAGCAGTCAACTGTCAACTATAATGCAGACATATGAGTGACCCAAGCTTCTATGCACAATACACCCTGGCTTGCCAATACGATTGCAATAGCTGGCCGACCGTCACTGAAAACCTAGTGAATCCGCCTGATTACAAACATTGCTATCTGACCCCGCCTGATTACAATCATTCCTACCTGGCCTCGTCTGAATACCAGCAGTCACCTGTCAACTATATTGCAGACGACATGAGTGACCCCAGCTTCTACACACAATACACCTCTGACATTGGCTCATCACCACCCGGTTGGCAAAGTTTATAATGAAGGTAAATATAAAGTACTGTACTATACAGTGTTACACTATACAGTATTAGCTTTAATTCCCAATTACACTACTGTACAGTATTGTACAGTATGCTTGTAGACATGCACCATATCGCGCAACTTGACGCATGCGCAGTACTGGAAATAATAGCATAATTTTTTTTTACAGAAAGTAAACTTTGAAATCGAGCAGCAAAAGACAAAGATGAAGTTTGATGGACCTCTAATTTCGCTTTTTTTAAACGTTGCCTTTTTTACTTTTATACAGTCCATCAGTATTACCAGCTTCACGCTTTTAAAACTTTGCCACGCTAATATTTTTGACAGCACACAATAGTATGTACTGTACAGTACTGTACAGTATGTGATCAATTCAATTACTATTGTCATAGCCTGTACTAAAATTTCACAACAAGATGATTTTTGCTTTTACAGTATTCCACGTTCTGGTTAATGGAAAACCCTACTGTACAGTATGTTACAGCTGAGAATGGGTTAACAAAACACGGCAGGTTCTGTGTTTTGTTAACCCATTCTCAGCTGTTCCAGCTGGTGGAGGTTAGTGGCTCCTCCTTCCCAGGTTTTAAGCCCGCCCCTCCCCACTTCCCTAGTTTGCAAGTGCCTCATTCTGCTGGATATAGACCCACTGTGGTCTTTCTCCCTCCTAATAGAGGTAAATGAGAATTTTAATCCTAATAGAGGTATATTAGTATTTTATCTGGTAGTGTTAGGACTTGCGAACAGGTGTCTGCCTTGACGTGGCTCGCAAGCTTACAACGCTTTGGCCAAAGGGTTAAACTAAATGACCCTACTTCAAGAGAATATATAAGTATTTTACTGTGTATTTCTGTCATGTTGGATGTAGCATTGGCCTTCTCTGTCGTTTGTTGTACAGTATGTTACAATTATCTTTTATCAATGATGTTGCATTTTGCAGAATACAGTACAGTAATTAGACTTTGCATGTGTAATTAATTAGGGTAAGAAACCCCAAAAATAAATATTAACTAAATAAATAACTAAAGTCCTGCATTGTTATTTCTCAAGCATGACTTCACTGCCAATGATAATTTCAAGTCAGAAAAAAAGAAGAAAAAGAGGCATATTTTTTTTTAATTTATTTATCGACAAGGACTTAAATAATGAATGATTTTAAGAAAACGTAATGTGACGCATTTTTTAAAATATTTTATCAATTTTACATTCATCAAATGTCTTCCTTTTTATTTCTTTGAGTAGGCTTGGTCTGCTTTTCATACTGTTTTTGGAAATATCACACACACAGAAACATGTTCTCAAGGGAGTTTTAACTTTTATTACATTTTGAAATAGTTCAAATGATTTTCATTCTACTGAAACTATGCTCTCTCATCACAGCTTTAGCCAAAGACGGCTTAACTTCATTGCACCTTTCCCCACCCCCTCACCCTCCCAAAGCCAAGGAAAAAGCATTGGATGTGTTCTCCCCCCCCCCCCCTGCCTGGCCATGGGACGTGTGTTAAAAAAAACAAAAGACACATTATCTTTGAGCCTTTGATTCTTCGATGAGAAAATTCATTGCCATTTTCACATGCATGTGAAGGTGATAAGTCGTGCATTGCTATTCCTTCACTGCCAATGTTCATTGCAAGGCATAAAAAAGAAAAAAAGGCACATTATCTTTGTGAATTTGATTCTTGGCTGAAAAATGTCTTCGCCATTTTCACACGCATGCACAGGTGTAATAAGTCCTGTATTGTAATTTCTCAAGAATGACTTCACTGCCAATGTTAATTTCAAGTCAGAAGAAAAGGAAGAAAAAAAAGGCATTTTTTTCTTTATTTCTTGACAAGGGCTTAATAAATGAGTGATTTTAAGAAACATATTGTGATGCATTTTTAAAATATTTTATCAATTTTTACATTCTTAAAATCACTTCCTTTTTATTTCTTTAGGAGGTGGCATACACTTTTTATAAGTAGGGGAAATACTATTCAAAACCTTCAAATTTGAGTAGGCTTGGTCTGCTTTTCATGCTGTTTATAGAAATATCACACACACAGAAACATATTCTCAAGGGAGTTTTTGTAAGGAATCGGGGAGTACATCCCTTGGGGCGTGTGCCCTCCTTACCCGCTCATGGTACCGTAGCTGCTGCTGCCTCCACTGCCCCCACTGTCCATACGCGCAACCCCACTCTCCTTACAGAGCATGCGTGCACCCGCTCCTCTTGCACACGCTCCACGGAGCTCAACTCCGCCCCCGACAGTGCGTCACGCATTATGCAAGCGCCGCCGCACGCGTGACATCGCGCCATAATCACGAGCCCGCAGCAAGTACTAATGACCTCCTTGTCTCCTGTGCCTTTTCCCGGTCCTCGCTGGGTCCGTGCCTCCGTTCCGCCCCTCTGTCCTATCCCGGTCCTCGCTGAGACCGTGCCTCCGTTCCGCCCCCTCTCCTATTGAGGAGATGTTTTCCACTCCCCTATTGAGGAGAGGGGGCTGAACGGGGGCACGGTCCCAGCGAGAACTGGGATAGGGTGCAGGAGACAAGGAGGTCATTAGTACTTGCTCTCGCTTGGGCTTCTCCCCTCTGGTAACACAGACCCGACTTAACACAAGACTATCCCAGATTCCGGAGAGAGTTCCAGCAGGTTTTTGACACGCCAGCGCGTAGGGAGACTGCCGCTTCTTCCTTGTTTCATCTCTCCCAGGGTCGCAGGTCGGTTGCAAGATACGCGGTGGAGTTCCGCAACATCGCTGCAGAGATTCAGTGGAATGATGAAGCTCTTGCCGCGGCATAGTAGCAGGGTTTGTCCGAATCCCTCAAGGACGATCTCGCAGCTCATGTTCGCCCCTCATCTCTAGAGGATCTCATTGCCCTCAGCATTCGGATGGACCAGCGCATTCAAGAGCAACGCCACGAGCGCCAGCGTCCTCGTTTGATGTCTCCCTTGCCTGTTTCTCCTAGGTCTCCTCCCTTGGCTCTTCCTGCTGCGTTGGATGCTCCCGAACCGATGCAAATCGGTAGCCAACAGCTTCGGACCGCTGAGAGAACACGCTGCTGAAATGAGGGTCTCTGAAACTACTGCAGCTCCCCGGAACACCAACTACGTCACTGTCGACTGAAACTGGGAAACGAGAATGCACAGTAAAGGTACAGGGGCTTTTACTGGGTACCATTTCTACTTGCCCCTCTTCCCCAAACAGCTACCGAAGAGAATCCTTCTCCCCATAACTCTTGAGGGTCCCAATGTTCGGGTAGAGGTTGAAGCCTTCATCGACTCTGGATCTGGTGGTAACTTCTTGGATCACAACTATGCCTGCAACAACCAAATCCCGTTAGTCAAGAAGAAGTCACCCATCGGCCTTGAGGCTATCGACGGTAGACCGGTCAAACCAGCCTTCATTATTTGGGAATCTGTTCCTCTCACCCTGACCACTGCGGATGGTCACACCGAAGTCATCATCTTTGATGTTTTCCACTCCCCTACTGTCCAGGTCATTTTGGGATTGCCATGGCTTCAGCTTCACAACCCGCGTGTTGATTGGACAGATGAACTACCGATCCAGTGGGTGCCTACCTTGGAGAAGATGGTCACTCCTCCCGTTACCGTGCTCGCGGGTCTCGACACTTCTTCACCTTCTCTCTCTACCCTGCCGGAGGTGTACCATGACTTTTTGGATAAAAAAAAGAAAAGGTGATGTAGAAAAGCGCTAATGAAAAGATGATAACAATCAATAACCCTATATGAGGGTGAACCCTTATGGGGTCCAGGCAGCCTGATGGAAAACTGATAGCACAATCAGAACATAGGAAAAAACAAAGAGAGATACCGGCGCCTAATAAGTCCAATTAGGTGGAGTCCTGGAATTCCAGTGGAAATAATTCAAGTTCCAGAATGATAATTAGCAATTTATCAGTCTAACTCGTGGAGGACAAACCTTATCAGCCTGGTTGGCGCTCATTGCTTATACCCTTCAGCCGTCCTGTGAGTAGCACTTCGGTTTAACTCTACCGGATTGGCATATCCTGACTCTATTGTCCAAACATTTTATATTTTATAGTTATATTAAACTAACTTTTATTTTTAGCTTTGCCTTTGTGTTTTGTTAGTCTTGTTTGTGTTGTTTTGTAAGTCTTGTGAGTCTATGTTTACATAAACCAACATAGCTGTGTTGCACTAAATTCTGTTTTTTTTTTCATTTCATTTTCCACTCCACACGAATGAAGCTCCATCTGGTCACCCCAAGACTGATAAATTGCTAATTATCATTCTGGAACTTGAATTATTTCCACTGGAATTCCAGGACTCCACCTAATTGGACTTATTAGGCGCCGGTATATCTCTTTGTTATGACTTTTTGGATGTCTTTAACAAGACACAGGCTGAAGTCATACCGCCTCATCGTTCGTACGACTGCCCCATCGAATTAATTCCTGGTACCACACTCCCCACGTCTAAGTCGTATCCCCTATCAGTGCCCGAGACCGAGGCTATGGCGACCTACATCCAGGAGAATCTTAAGAAAGGGTTTATTCGGAATTCCACCTCTCCCGCTGGGGCAGGTTTCTTCTTCGTGAAAAAGAAGGATTGCTCCCTAAGACCCTGTATCGACTTTCGTGTGCTTAACAAAATTACAGTTAAAAAACAGTACCCTCTTCCTCTAATTTCAGAACTCATTGACCGGTTCCAAGGAGCCTCTATATTTTCCAAACTTGACCTGAGAGGCGCTTACAATCTAATCCGAATACGAGAAGGTGACTAATGGAAAACACACGTTCGGGTCATTATGAATATCTAGTGATGCCGTTCGGCCTCTGCAATGCCCCAGCCGTCTTCCAAGAATTTATGAATGATATCTTCCGGGACATTTTGGGTATTTTCGTCATAGTATACCTAGATGATATCGTCATTTTCTCCAAGAGCCTGGAAGAGCACATTCGTCACACCAAAGTGGTTCTCACTCGACTACGTACAAATAGCCTCTACGCGAAGATGGAGAAATGTCTCTTCCACCAATCATCCACAGCCTTCCTTGGCTATATAATCTCCGATAAAGGTTTCACCATGGATCCTGAGAAATTGAAGGCTGTTCTGGATTGGTCGTTGCCAAATTTCCTTAAAGCCGTTCAGCGTTTCCTTGGGTTTTCTAACTACTATCGAAAATTCATCCGGAATTTCTCCACTATCGCTCTACCCATTACTGCTCTTACCAAAAAAGGGGCTGATCCGACAACATGGTCCTCTGAGGCCATCAAAGCCTTCGAGTTTCTCAAAAGAGCATACGTCTCCGCCCCCATTCTCCGGCACCCGGATACATCTCTTCCTTTCACCCTAGAGGTTGACGCTTCTGATGTGGGAGCTGGGGCAGTACTATTCTCCCCATGAAAGACTCTATCCTTGTGGATTATTTTCTAGGAAATTCTCTCAGGCCGAGAGAAATTATGATGTCGGGAACCGTGAACTTTTGGCTATCAAGTTAGCTTTGCAAGAATGGAGACATCTTCTCCAGGGTACCAAAGAGCCAGTAGCTATTCTCACCGATCTCAAAAACTTACTATATATTGAGGGGGCTCGTTGATGGGATCTCGTCAAGCACGTTGGGCACTTTTCTTCTCTCGTTTCAATTACACGATTTCCTATATGAGGTACCAAGAATATCAAGGCCGATGCTCTTTCTCGCCAATTTTCTACGGAGGAAGGATCTAACGAATCTTCGGAGACTTTTCTTCCCGCAAAGTATATTATTTCTGCCAATACTTTTGATATCCTGGATGAGATCAATAAAGCCCAGGCCCATATCCCTAGGAGATTTAAGGTGCCAGAAAGATGTCTGTACGCTGCTCCATGTTTTCGCCACAAGATTTTAGAGTGAGGGCATTCTTCCAGATCTGCTGGTCATCCAGGCTTCAAGAGGACAGTGGATCTTATTAAACTGTCCTTTTGGTGGCCTAAAATGAAAAAAGACATTTTTGATTTTACCAGAGCTTGTTCAGTCTGTGCTCAGAGCAAGTCCGCCCGACACATACCCACGGCAGCGATCTATCCCATTCGCTGGGAGTAGCAGCCAATCAGGTTGTACTTCGGCGATTTTCGCGCCAAAATCGGGCAGCGCGATGACGCAGGGGGGCGGGCCAAGCTCTTTAAGACTGTGGGGATCAATGGCGCGAATCAGCTCTATGACTAAGGACTATACCAGTCCGAAACGCGTCAGAGTGTGTGTCCCCTATACCATGTTGTATTAATAAATATATTTTTAACCCACACCTTGCTGGTCCCCTACTCTACTTGGCTGTGCACCGCGGGAATCCTTGGATTTCAACTTCTACTTAGTTGGATATAATAAAGACAAACTTTGTAAAGAATAAAAAAAAATTCCCTGTATGATACTCAGACTTCTTTGCCTGGTCTGGATGATGTTGCTAGCTGCTCGTTTGAAAACGGGCTGGTGTTTCCCTCTGGGTCATCTTAATTGGAGCTGCTTCCGAAGCTGATGTCACCGCTGCACTGGGTTCTCTGTTCGCTGCGCTTGTCCCCTTGGTTGCAGTGCTCAAGGGGTGTTGCGCCTCTTCCTGGAGTTTCACTCATACTGTGGCTTGCGTCCCAGATACCTCCTGCTTTTTTCTCAGCTGTCCTGGATATGACGTGGACTCCATGTACTTCCGGTGTCCCTGGTAGGGGATTTCCCCTATGACGGGAGCTCTTTCGTGCTAGATGCTGTATATTCTCTGCAGCTATATACAGCTACCTCTTAGGCTTAAGTTTGTACTTGTAAAATTTATGACCAACAGTCCGCAACTGCAAACTTGGATCTGTCAGTGGGTTGTAGATAAAAAAAAGACCTATGCGTTTCGGTGCGACTGCGCCTTCCTCAGGGATATAATGGAATACTCTTAGATCCTTGTTATATACACGTCAGTGTGTTTCTAGACTCTTCTCTAATTGGTTAGTGTGTTAATTGAATAATTTCTACATGTTCATTTTGTCAATATGTCAATTTTGGATTGGTCTCCCACCAATATGATGTGTATACCACAGGGTCAAAAGTGTTCTACAGGTGACCTATGATTCATGTCATTACAATTGTTTAAATACTATACATGTATGTCAGAAAATGTAATAAAAATAATAAACACTTATTAATGCAAACAAAACTGACCTTTATGGCGCTTTGGGCATAAGAGACAACACAAATATTTTTGTAATATGTGGATTATGTCAATAGCGATGAATCCAGATCCTCAGAAGACTTTACACCTCAAGAGATAGGAGACAAAAACATAGAAAACTTTACCATAGTGTATAATACAAAGAGGCAAAATGACTGATTAATGTCAGGGATACTGACAGAGAATGATTTAATACTCCATATGGAACAAGATTGAAAAACTCAATCTACATTAAAAATATGTACATTAGTACATAACAAAATAGATGTGCACATGAAATTGCCATAACATTAAAACAAATGCTCTTAACACTTGATCTTTAACTCATCCGCCGGTGTAAAAATCGGAATCCTACTCACAACAAGTGACTAGGACATGAGCCTTAGTGTGGAGATATCACTGGCGTCTTGGTTCACCGTTCATAGGTATGTATTGGGGTCCCAGTCATGCGGGAACGCCTCGCTGTCCAGACTCCTCTGAATCCTCGCCACTCGGCAGCCCCTACTGATGCCACCACAGATTTCTCTTACTACGGTGTCCGCGCTGTGCCACAAGCCCTACACGTTTCGAAACTCAAAATAGGGGGTCTCTTCATCGGGGGTATCATACATTTTTTTATGTAGATTGTGTTTTTCAATCTTGTTCCATATGGAGTATTAAATCATTCTGTGCCAGTATCCCTGACATTAATCAGTCAATTTGCCTCTTGGATTACCCCGCTATGACAGGCATCTAGAAGGCATTTAACCCCCCTATTATTAGGTACAGTACCACTACCGTATGTACCACTGTCTAAAGTCACTCTGCCTATGCAGAGAGCCTATAAATATGGATAAGCAGAGCCACTCAAGACCGATTGCATACATGTTATATCTAGGATACTCTTAGTTTATTTATAAAATATTTTACCAGGAAGTAATACATTGCGAGTTACCTCTCATTTTGAAGTATGTCCTGAGCACAGAGTTAAGACAAATAATACCTGGTTACAAATACAGTTACATAAATGAACAGGGTATACATTATATACAAGACATTGCATGCACAGTTAAAAAAATATATATTATAGGCGAATTAAACAGTTACAGACCAGATTAAAATGACAGCCTTGGATTTGAAAGAACTTAAACTGGTGGTGGATGTGAGAGTCTCTGGTAAGTTGTTCCAGTTTTGGGGTGCACGGTAAGAGAAGGAGGAACGGCCGGATACTTTGTTGAGCCTTGGGACCGTGAACAGTCTTTTGGAGTCTGATCTCAGGTGATAAGTGCTGCATGTGGTAGGGGTGAGGAGCTTGTTCAGATAGCTGGGTAGCTTGCCCATAAAGAATTTAAAGGCAAGACAGGAAAGGTGAACTTTGCGCCTAGACTCTAGTGATGGCCAATCTAGTTCTTTGAACATTTCGCAGTAGTCTTAGTAGCCCTACTAAGAGTAAGCAGGTCTAGATCAAATGACCAGTGGTTTATACATAATGGCAGTATACACACCAGTCACCTCCTTTTCCAGTGGGTGCCCCTGTGTGTTTACCCTGATACCACCTTAGAGCCATGATTTATCCTATGCTCTAACCGGGGCTGCTAACACAGTATATACTTCTGACCCTGATTTAAGCATATGCTCTCTGGGGTATTTAACCCCTTTCTTTACACAATATAATAGCCAAACCTTGTCTCACCTATCTATTATTGATCTGAACCGGATTTGCACATAAGACAGACTTCGGTGTGTAACAATAGTCATTACTATTTGACACGATTGTGTACAGTATTTTACCTTTTATTATCCTATTAGGATTCTTTATATATATCCCTAGACACAGCGGTATATGATTAGGATTTTCATTGCCATGTGAGTGGTCTCTTGCAGATGGGATGATTTCCTATCTGTAGTAGCATCATACTGACCACCATTAAGGTGTGACTCCTCACTTAATACCTACGTTTGGGGGAACCATATACACCATATTAGATTTTGTGTTATCCGTTTGTTATGTCAGTCAGTCCAACTTTATTTTACCATCTCGTTATCTACTAAAGATTATTTTTAATTATATCATCATTACACAACCACCTGATAGAGTAGGCAGTTATCCATTTCAAATTTGTCGCTGGGGGCATGCTTCAGAAGTTTAGGCTTGTTGCACTGGACGGCCTGGCGAATAATGCCCATCACAGAGTCCCGCATATGGTATTCTACCATGTCTTTCCATCTAATTATCTTATCATGAGTGATATTCATCCCTTCAGGGTCACAATACGAGGTGGTGGCGGGGATGCTTTGGAGTGGCACCCTAAGGAGTCCGCGACCCTTAACTCTGAGAAGGACACTCTATCTTCTATGATCGCCGCGGTATGGCACATGGCTCGAATCCCTGGTCCAGGGATCTCCTCCCAGAGGTCATCATCAGGAATGGTGCTCAGGGTTGGTCTTCGGGATAGGGCACCCGCTCCAATATTCAGTGGCCCCGGTTAATATTTCAGGGTAAATTTGTAGTTTGATAAGGCCGCCAATCATCGATGGCCGGTAGCATCCAACTTGGCGGTGGTCAATATGTAAGTGAGCAGATTGTTATCCGTCCTTACTTCAAAAGTGACACCATAGAGGTAATCATGGAGTTTATCCACGATTTTCCATTTGAGGGCAAGGAACTCCAGCTTGTGTACCGGATAATTCTGCTCGCTTGGAGTCAGACTACGGCTGACGTAGGCTACTGGTCGGAATCCCTCTGGGATTTCTGGTGCAGGATGGCACCCAATCCTTTGAGACTTGCGTCTATATGAAGAATGTGGGGCTGTTATGGGTCGGCAAGAACAGGTTTTTCTGTTAGACTTTTCTTCAGACCAAGGAAGGCCCAGGGAGTCCACAGTGCTAGTTGCAGTTGGGGAAGGAATTCAGACAAATCTTCATTTTCCTTCTACTTGAGGGCATGGAAGTGGGCCACGAGCGCAATGGGGTCATCCTTCTTGCTGTAGGTCCTAGTCAACCAGGTACCAGATCATGAGCCTCTGTGTCGGGGTGACCTTCGCGATACAATCGCACGATGTTGGTGGCCGGAGGCTGCAAGCATTCTACGATCCGTTGTGTCTTTATCGCATCTGAACATGTCCACCCGGGCAGCACCTGTTCCACGTGATCATGCCAATCATCGAACGTCTCTTCGCCCAGTGGTGTGGATCATACTCCTGAGAAAGTTTTTAGGCGCCGGTACTGGTGACTGTGAGCTGACCATGTGAGGGCCTCTACTGGTTGCGGTAGCGTCACTCCTAAGTTGGAAGTTCCCGGAGACAGGTGACTCTAAACTGGGCTCTGAGTAGGTGTTGGGGCAGGGTTACTCTGATACCGGCTGACGGTAGGTGTCTTGGGTATCACACTTAAGGTGAAAGTGACCCAGTGTACAGGTAGGTCTGCTCGAACTGGGGTAGTTGCGGCCATTCATCCCCAAGGACTGTAGGGGGAGGTGGACGCTTCAGCGTGAGAAAGGACCTCGGCGGAGAGCCCTGAGATGGCCGGTTTAGCCTGATAGGGAACCTCTCAGGTGAGTCTCGAAGTGAAGGTTCTTGCGGAGGTTGGTAACTCGGGGTATATAAGTGGGTGCCCTGTGAATAGGGCCTTAGATGGGTTTAGGGTCTTAGGGGCCATGTCCAAGCATATCTCATGTTCCGTGGCACACGTATGGCACAAGAACGGAAACCTGTGTCAAGATCAGTTATTGAGTTAATTATGGATACTCCTCCCACTGCGACCACGTGACGCGGGGACACGCAGTTCTCGAGGGCCCAGTCATGGACCTGTTGCCCGGTGGGTGTGAACATGGCGGTCTGAAGGGTTTCACATATTTAGACTACTGAGTAGGGAATCCCAGGTCTGATATCTCAGCAGCGCCTCCAATTGTAGCGCACTTTCCCCACCCCCTGAGAGATGTGCGGCTACGGTGTGTGTATATGGTGCAATACCTGGGGTGCACAGGAGATCCGAGTCTCTGATACTGGGAACCTGATTTATACCTGAGTCGATGTTAAGTCGGTAGCGCCTCCATCTGTACAGGATTCTATGATGTAGAATAACCCCGCTACAGGACCTGCATACAATAAAATACACACTTATGAAAGATAACAGTTTTATTGAACATAAATAACTTTGGATATATATATACCACCAACCAGGCCACATACGGCTGTACCCTCCAATGCTCCGATCCCCGATCCAAGGTGTGTGTGACAGCGCTGCCCCAATATAGTATTTGAGTTGGTGCACTGATGCGTTGGGTACCTGCCGGTGATGCCAAGCCCGGGCACGCTGATGCAACGATGCTGGGATCCACGGATCCGATGCTGATACTGCGAAGCCTCCGCTTCTACGTTGGGTGAGTCCCTTGTGGATTGTACCACCGTAAACAATGTCTTTATTAATGTAGGGTGATCTTTGTCTTGGAACACAGGCCGCAGCCACCATGCAGCATCTCCCTGTGTCCCTAACCCTAATATTGCTAAGCAGGACAGGGCCCCTATCTGAGGGGCAAGTCCCTATCGCAGCCAAAAACTATGTGGAAGTCAGGGCCTAGCTGGGGCATAATAGGGGGTATCTGGCCTAGTGCTTATGCCACTGACATCTGCACATATAACTTACTCCTTCCTTGTCCCAGCTCCAACTGCCACTCTCCTGTCAGCTCAAACTTCAAGCACACCCAAAGTTCCAATCTCCCCTCAGGAGATTCTAGCAGCCCTATTGGCTGTACTGTGTCATGTGTTGTGCAGCCCCTGGGGCTGTTGGAACCTTTGCATGTGTGAACCTTTTCTGCGCATGCGAGCGCACAAACAAAATGGCGGCACCCTTACCGGCTACCCGCCTGCAGCAGAGGTGAGGAGAGCTAAATGGAGGACCAGGCTACACATAGTTACATAAGTGAATGGTGTTATACATTATACTGTATACAAGACATTGCATGTTAAGTTAAAGATAATAAATATTATAGGCCTATGTAACAGTTGCAGACCATATTAAAATGTGAGATGGCTTTAGTTTTAGAAGCTACAGTTATAAACACATTTAAAGAACTTAGACATGTGGCAGATTGCAGAGACTCCGGTAAATTTTTACTGAAGTCGAGCGTTCGATAAGAAAAAGTAAAGTAACCAGACACTTTATTCAACTGTGGAACGATAAGAATATTTTTTAGAGGTGGTTCAAAGGACATAAGTGCAGTATACAGTAGAGATGAGAAACCTGGTCAGAGAAATGATAAATTGTCCAGAAAGTATTTGAAGGTGAAACAAAAAACATGTACAGTACATTACGTTTAGACTCAAGGGATAGCCAACTTAGTCCAATGAACATATCACAATGGTGGGTGTTGTAGTCACAAGATAACTTAAAATGGCATATTGAGTTGTAATAAATGCAAAGTTTGCTAAGGGGATTTTGGGGTGCTTTACCATACACTATGTCCCCATAATCGATACCTTTGGATAAATCTTTACCCAAAACATCAAATTTAACAATTTGTCACATTTTTAAATATTTGTGAAATCTATGGAGTTAAAAAATAGCATACAAACATTTGATTGACAGCAGAGAAGGACCTGTTGGTTCACCTTGTCTACCCATTTCCTAGCTGTTGTAAAACTTCAAACCCTATTTGATTGTTGGCATTCTTTCCTATTTATAATAGCCATATAGTATGCCTATCCCAAGCATATCTGGATTCCCTTACAATATTGGTTCCTACCACCTGTTATGGGAGGTTATTCTACAAATATATAGTACCACTCTTTCTGCGAAGAAGTACTTCCTCACATAGCCAGTGCTAATGTTATTTTTTATGTCAAATATCTACAAATTCAAGATTTTTCTCCCTGAAAATTGGCAAAAGACATTCAAAAAGTAAATGATTTTTGGTAAATGTAAAAATACTTTCAAAAGGAGCGAATATTAAGAAAAATTGAAAAATAAAATAATGCATAGCAGAGTTTTGCTGCAACCTCCCCACTTAGCAGATATAGCTGTACAGCAAATTTGGACAATTTTGCTCGACAAATTATTTAGGATTTTTCTATTTAAAAAAATAAACAATAAACTTGCAATGGGAATTTAGACATATTGTTTAATCTCTACTAAATATGATTTTTTACACTGATTTACTTTGATTGAAGCTGCAAATTTTTCTTTTATACAGAGTCCATTCTTGTATTATTTCTACTTAGTCGTTGAGCAACTCTAAATCAGAGTCAGTTATTTTGTCTCATCTGAGAGTTCCTTAGGTTAACAGATAAGTAATGCTATCATCAGATTCTACCAACTCTGCTGGATCCATCATTTAAATCAAGCTTATCCTCTTGTCTTCCTACTGTGTCAGCTATTCTTGCAATGCCTGTTAGTTGTGCACTAAATGCATTTCCTGCTGTTTATTTGAAAAGCCTACTTGGTAGTTCTTACCTACTAACTAAAAATGTTTTAATGGATAATGCTAAAATATAATTTCTTATGAAGGCTGCTATTAAAAAATAGACTGTATTATGCTCTAGAGGATGCTAAATAAACCCTGCTTACAGGGTTATGAAACAAGTATCTTATTATGAAGAGCTGCTTTATTAAATGTATGTAACGAAAAATGGGGGAGTGCAGGTATCCCCATAAAAGAAAACATAAGAACAGTACGTAGAGTGGTCGAATTAAAAATATCATTATGCAACATTGAAATTTGCTGCAAAGTGACCCTCAATTGGCCAAATTATTCTCGCATAACCCCCTCTTTTCATATAAACGGGGAAGGAATTTACGGGACCAACTAGTGAAAGCAGACATTGGGGGATTATGATCTAAACTGACATTTCTAGGGACACCTAAACTAGGGTGTTTTAATTTTTTTGGGTGCAGCCAATGTGGCAGCATTCAACAAGGCTCCACATTTCAACACCCACACACGGGCAAACAGTATAACATCAAGGATTTCTTGACATGTCATCCTAAGTATGTAATTTATCTTATTAAATGTCCATGTGGTCTGGGATATGTGGGAGAGACGATACAATTGGTGCCATACGAAGATGTGATCCTGAGGCCGCTGTCGCCCATCACTTCACACTTGCTGGGCACAATGCCAGCCAGTTAAGGTTTCAGATTATTGACAGGGTTAAGAAGAAGCGCAGAGGTGGTGATGTGCAAAGTATGCTTCTTCAGAAAGAAACACAATGGATCAGACGTCTAGGCACAATGGCCCCGAATGGCATGAAAAAAGACCTGTACCTGAGCAGTTATTTCTAACCGACTGGTTCTCATGTTACTGATATGTGGTGCACCATTTTGATCCTGTACACACCTAGCGCTTACCCTTGTCTGTTACCAGGGCCGTCTTAATGTATGGGCATTCTGGGCACTTGCCCGGGGGCCCACAGTATAGGGGGGCACAACGCGCCCGGCCCATGCGTGTCCACCATTCTAAGTCTAGCTAGGAGGGCTTGCTCTCCCCCCGCTGCGGTATCCGGCACCCCGGCTCCGCTCGCTCTCCCCCGCCCGGAAGTGGAACCCCGGTTCGCGTCACAACCGCTCGCAGCCTAGCAGTGCAGCACTTCTGGTGCCTGCTGCTGCTAGTGAGCGCGTGGGAGGCTGGTGATTGATTGTATACGCAGGTCCCCATGCACTGCTTTGCCCAGGTTCTGCTAATGTTGTTAAGATGGCCCTGTCTGTTACCCCTTCCATCTTTTCACTGGCTTTTAGGTTGCTCCCTGGTCTGAAGCCTGTGTAATGTCGCTCTCTGACCACTAGAGGTAGTCTTCGTGTGATGATTCTTCCTTTGAACACAGTTGTCTCTACTTACCTCCATCCCAAGACCACGTGACTATGCCCTTGAATTGACTTATTTATTATTGCCATAATTTACTATTCTCTTCTTTGCTTACATCCCTCCTCATGTTTAATCATCCTTTTAACTATGACCACAGACTTTTGATTTAAGTTGATTGGACCCTGCAACATATATTCATATTAGTGTTATTTAGATTGTTTGTTTTTTATATTGATTTGTTATTCATTCCCTTTCTCTCTCCTTTTTTTTAATTTATTTATACTCTTTGGAGATCTTTCTAGCCATCAGCTGCTGTCCACGGAATATGTACTTGTGTGCTGTAACCACATCCTGCAAATTCGTATTAAGAGTTGTTGACAGAGAATCATCAGCTCAGCACCATCAGCTGTGCTAACAGATGTGGAATCGGAGGACTTGTTCTGCACGCAAGATGATTGGCCACTATGCTACACTCCCACCTATGATGTCAATACTCTGGGCTGTTATTTCAGCAGAATCATGCAGTTATTCAGCATTGCCTAGGAGAGAGAGAGAGAGAGAGAGAGAGAGAGAGAGAGAGAGAGAGAGAGAGAGAGAGAGAGAGAGAGTGTATATATATATATATATATATATATATATATATATATATATATATTTATATTTATTTATGTGTGACTATATAATACATACATTACATACATTCAGAATAAATATTTATGTGAAATTCTGTTTTAATATGTTATTATATAGAACAAATGTCATCTTTTTTTATGAGTAATAATACATTAAGACTTTTCATTTTTGTTTATAATAAGTACTACTTGAAAGATTTATGTTAAGCTGTAATTCTTGCATGTAAATGAATAAAAAATTACAATTATATTTGTCTATTTACTGTACATATCAACATTTGTTGTAATTATATGAACCTGTGTATAATATTTGTAATAAAAGAAACCAAAGTATTATCATAATTTAAAGTAATAAAGAATTCATTTTTTTTAACAAAAATTGGCAGTGTTTTAACATGCAGGGGAAAAGTTAGATGTTTAAATGAAATAATGAACAATTTTTTTTGTAAAATTCACTAAATATTTTCAGCCGTAATGGTCCTTGTGTTATATGACGCAGCCCATGCCTGAGAGCAGGTATGTGGCTATATATATATATATATATATATATATATATATATATATATATATATATATATATATATATATATATATATATATATATATATATATATATATATATATATGTAACGGGTTTCCCCCCCCAATCTCACATTGGCCCGGGTACTCTAACAACCAACCCCCATTACGTGTTCGTGTTTGGTGGTGCACCTGTAGGCAACAGGACTCCTGAGTCTCCCGCTTGATGGTATTAGGGGATGTCAGCAGGACAGGTAGCTGAGGTAGTGGGTGCGAGTTCAACTTACATCATGTGCAGCGCCTCCACCTCATCAGGGTCTATGCTTCCGCAGGGAGAGGGTCCTGGTGAGGAACTCCTTCTCGGTGGTGACTGCCACTGTTGAGTAATTTCACACTCACACAGTGGGGGTTTCGTTAACAAGGTCATCTTTATTGCAGATTGGGATGTAGCAGACTGCCCCATGCAGCTGCCGGCTCTAGCCGCACATCTCTCCGTGCTGTCCCTTTGCCAGGTACGCCCTCCCAAATTGAAGTGGGATTCCCTCTTCTCCTAGGGAGATCCTCTCTGTGCCAGGTCCCTGGAGACAGAGTGGCTTATACAGGCCGATTGGTCAACCTGGACCGCTAGTTACTGCACTAGGGTCACAAAGTGTTCCTACAATTCCTTATGCAGGAAAATACAACTTCCCAACAACTTCCCACAGCTGCTGGAACCAACTCACTAACTAACTGTGTTGTGCCTTATATACTTCAGGAGGCAGGCGCATCCCTGATGTCACTATCCAGGGACTCAGAGCATACAGCCACTCCCCTCCATACATAGGGCACCTCACCATGGTGTGAGGGAAAACCTCCATAACTACTGGTGGCATACCTGTACTTACCAGGACTTACTGCCAACAGAGAGGAAAGTAGTATACCATTATTATGCATGGCTATATATATATATATAGATAATATAATAGATAATATAATATACAGACTGATTTAACTGGCTGCTTCGTTAAAGTCTCATATTTGAATGCGGCGGAAATGTCAAAGTTGCCGTTATCAATCATAGCTGAGTTATTAAGCAAAGAAATTGCTATTTTTAAAATTCCCCACAAACATATTTTACGTCCTTTTTTTCCGCATAATAGAAAACAGCAGAATGATTTTAAAAGTATACAAATATTATAATCCAGAGGGCAACACAATGGTGACTGATATGCTTCTTTTCGGTTGGACTTTTTATTCTTCAAGGGTTATACATTGTGACCTTGTTTATTTACTGCAAACATTCAGTAAGATTGAAAGGTTTGGTTAAAAAAAGTGATATATGATACAATCGGTGGACATGACAGAGGTGGAGTGGTGGAAGCAAACAGACATTGTCTATAACACTTGAATTATTATTTGTCTTTAGACCCATGTCCTACAATCATGAAAAGTACAGCATGATATGACCTTTTGTTCACTTCGCTGTATCTTCCTACAGTACATTGTTTTCACTTTAGTTTGAACACAAAATATAAACATTTAGTAGTGAGATCATCGAAAGCTCACAAAATACACTTATCTAACTTTTGTTTACTTTTGATAACTATTCTGAAATAAAATTAATTAAACTTACACCATAATTTGCAGAAACTACTGTATTTTCAAAGAAATTTGTTAATGACAGAACCCAAGCTATGGCTATTTCATTGTAACCAAAATCTCATACTGTACACATGTAAATGACTTACCGTTTCCGGTACTGTAACAAGATGCGAAACTCCAACTGTGGCAAGACATTGTTCACTGCGGCTTGGCCACTGGCTTTTGATGGTCAGCCAGCAGAATTATTTGTGGGGTTTATTTATGCAATTGCAATTCAGTATGAAATACAAAGGTGCCCCAGCACTCACTGTCTATAAAGAAAAGCTCTACTAGAAGAGGAAGGAAAAATGGAGCACTAAATCCACTGCTAGCTTGTAAAAAATACAGAGGTGCGTTCCCACGATGAAAAATAATAAAGTTTAATGGATCAAAAACAAACAGACAATACACCTACGCGTTTCAGGCTGTAAGCCCTTTATCAAGGTGAATACAAGCTAGCACTGGATTTAGTGCTCCGTTTTTCCTTCCTCTTCCACATCTGTTGTACGCAAACGGAGGCACATTGTACCCCAGGACCTGTGGATACCAACGGCTCTCCATTACAAGAAGAGGATTGCCGCATGTGAGTCTATTCCATTATTCTGTTCCATCATTGGCTACAAGGATATTTATTGCTTATTTACCCCATTTCATTGTGATGTTTCATTTAGGTGTTTACAGGAGGTCTTTACTGGATCTTGATTGCTTTATTGCTGGTCTTCGTTTGCTGTATTGCTGTATCTGTATTACCATAGCCTTACCTGATCAGATATTCAGTTGTTCCTTATTGTAGGACAGGGCGCATTGTATATAGGGGAGTGAGGATATAGGGAAGTACCTCTGGGTCCCTTTGGATCAGAGGGAACGGGCTTGAGAAAAAGTTTAGTACCTCAAAACGGTTGTTGCCCCCCTTACATACCCTCCTCCTTTTAGTGTGTTTTTCCCCCTTGTTTTTGTAGTGTGTTGTCACCTTGTGTCCCTTTCCCACTCCCCTTCCTTAAGACTCTGTTTCCAATGTGATGTGCAACTCCAAGTCATTTTTTCCTTGTGTTCTCATTAAAACTTATTGCATATTTCAGACATAGGGGCCTATGCAGAGAGCAGCGAATTTTAAAATTGGCGAATTTATTAAAAAGTAGCTTTTTTGGAGAGTTTTAATCTCCATATGCAGAAAAGTGCGAATTCTGCTATGTTTAACATGGATGCGTGTGGCGAGTTTAAATTGGCGAGATGCGCGCTTCAGAAATGTGTTAAAACAAATTCGCGCCTTTTTTTTTCCCTTTGCAATGGCCGCGAGCGGCAGTTTTTTTTGGCGAGGCAAAACGGAGACAATCGCGCCATTTTATTGGCGCGAACAGCCGCTAGATGCCGTTCGCGCCTCTCTGCATACGGATATTTTTAAAACTGGCGAGATTGAGGTTCTCGCCAGCCGCGAGGCGAGTTTTACAAATAGAAAAGAAAAATTGGCGCGTTTTTCGGAACTCGCCATTTTCTGCTGCTTTCTGCGCGATTTTCTCCAAAAAATGGCGAATTTCGAAATACCGCTGCTCTCTGCATAGGCCCCATACTCTGGTAGTAGAGCTTTTCTTTATAGACAGTGAGTGCTGGGACACCTTTACATTTTATATATGATTTAGGGAAATTAGGGTCCCCTAGGTCCCATTGCACCCTGCACACACATTTTTTATCTCTCTTGAGTGCTATCTATCACTTGTTTTATTGCAATTCAGTATGTGTCCGGCAGATGGCGCACTGAATATCTTTGTCCATGCCCGCGTTGAACAGCACAAAACCTTAACACATGTTTCTATACAATATACAATGTAACAGTGTCACTAGAAATGTCTAGAAACTCTGAACATCACACAACACTGGAACCATGACTGAGGTCAAAGCAATATCTTCAATAACCCCTGTACTGTATGTGCATCCAGCACACAAACTGCAGACCCCGTTGTACCCACTGTACCTGTATGCCCAGCAGATGCTGCAGTACCTGTCAATACCACAAATGTCACTGCGCCCGCGGTGCCTGCCTCCCCAGCAGACACCAAAGTACCTTCAGATCCCCTGGCAGCACCCTTAGCCCTCGCAGCAGTAGAACCCATACGTGCACCACATGTGATGGTGCTCCACCACCAATGCCCTGATGACTCAGACAGGTGTGTGTACAAATCGTGGATGAGCTACTACTATTGCTACCTGTGGCAGGTAAGTTTCAGTGCAAATTGTGTCTCTTTGTATATTCTGTAGCCACACTCCAGGATACACTACACATTTACACATGTAGGACCGGGCATGTTAATCCCTCCACGTGCCAGTGTACTAACCCTGCCAAGCCAGAACGGGGTCACCATGGACCACATATTTTACCACTACTGTCCATGAGGATGCTACGCAATGACCACTTTGTGGGATAGTGAGGTATGTAAAGTACTGTACATTTATTTTTTGCTACAGTATGTTGGCAGGTTTTAGTGTATACTGCATTAACATTTGTATTGCTCTGTACATTGCAAATGAAGATTAAGTTCTAATGCACTGGGTGTCTGTTGCTCCTCCTAACCACACATTACACCTACTGTACAGTAAAGTAGTCAGGTAGTGTAAAAAACTTTAAGTTTTCTTAACAAAATCTGTCACAAACTTGCTATTACCCTCCCCATCGTGCCTCTGAACACTGAGACGCGGCTGCAGCATAGTGCAAACATAGACATGCAGTTAGGAGAGTAAGCAAACAGAAGGTGCATGTTTTAGTGTGTATTGTGTCAACAATTTTTCTGTCCAGTATTATAGATTGCAAGTGATGAACACGTGGAGATTCACTGGGCATGTCCTACTCCTCCTTGCCACAAAATGCAGCTAATCAGGTATGTAGTGTAGTATACTGTACATTGCACACCTTGAAATGCATAACAGTGCTGTATAATAAGTAATACAAGTGTAGCCCCCCTTCCCTGGGGCAATCGCAGATTGGACCCCCTCCTCTGTACTAGGGTCTGGCTACATGTCTGAGTGTGGTGCATACCTGGCAACAGGAGGGCCTGGGTCTCCCACGATGGTATGGGGGATGTCAGGATCAGGTTTGGGGGTGAATGCCTTCGTCTCATTTAGTGGTGCAGCGCCTCCATCTCTGGTAAGCCCCAGGGACGCGGGGTGGAATCCTTCCACAGAGTCCCCCACTCAGGAACGAGAGATTCCAGTCTCACACAATAGCTCTTTCTTAAAAGCAGCAGGTCTTTATTCACCAGCAGCAATAACAGCAAGAGGATAAACAGTCAGGTATTGGGTAGCTACTTCCACTGAGACTGCTCTCCCTCAGGATGGTCTCTTCTTCCCTGCCCCCACCCCTGGCCCAGGGCACCCAGAGTGGGGCTAACTCTTCCCTCACCCCCTAGGCAGGGTGAGAGGCATCGGTCCACCTTACTACACTGTAGTTCTACCAGCCCTACTCATAGGCGGCTCCTTATCCTTCTCTAACTGTAAGCTCACTAACACTGGACCAGCCAGTGTCACACTCTCTGCAGACTAACTAACTGACTTCTCTGACAGGAGTAGACTAACACAACTGACAGAAAGGGAGAGGGAAAAGAACGGAGCACTATCTCCAGTGCTGTAAAAAACAGCCAATAAACCACAGGGTATGCGTTCCCAAAATAAAGCTATTTAATGGGTCAAAAAATCAGTTACAAAGCACACCAACGCGTTTCAGACCTTAGTGGTCCTTTATCAAGGTGAACCTTGATAAAGGACCACTAAGGTCTGAAACGCGTTGGTGTGCTTTGTAACTGATTTTTTGACCCATTAAATAGCTTTATTTTGGGAACGCATACCCTGTGGTTTATTGGCTGTTTTTTACAGCACTGGAGATAGTGCTCCATTCTTTTCCCTCTCCCTTTCTGTGAAGATTTCTACAACGGAGGCACATTCAACCTGGAGGTGCTGGATATCTACAAGGACTTTCTCTTCATCGTGGAATCTGCTTTCCCAAGTGAGTCCATTCCAGCTTTGCCTCAATCAATATCCAGGGATCATCAACTGGTAACTATCCTTACCTCATTGCCTTGTGGGATAGCTTATTACCTGATCCAACAGGACATATATATATGAACAGGTTGTCTTCCAATTTATTGCATATTTTTCAAACTACACAATTGTCTTGAGAGCATCACACATTTTTTCTTCTGTAACACAACTGACAGAACTGACACACTAAATAGGCTGTGCACTGCCCTTTATGATCTCAGCAGGCCCCTCCCCTGTGTCTCTTGCCTTAGACACAGGGTCAGGTGACCTACTTCCACCACTCAGAGCAGTGCTTGAAGGGGGGGAAACCCATGATAACTTCTGGCAGCCTGCCCTTACCAGGGCTTATACCAGAAGGAGGAAAGATATATAGCCCAATTTCTTACCAGGGCTACACAAGTATTTCCTCCTTCCTCCAACAGGTTTTTCCAACATCTTGAGGAATTAAAAGACAGGCTTTCTCAAACTGCCGTGCTCCATGTAATTTTTAATTTTAATATACACTACAATATGCAACAATTACTCAACAGTGTTGTCAATATTTTGTAAATGTTTCTCACTATGGGACAGACTTGTATTTAAAAAAAAAACATTTATGAGCGCATGCGTGGCAGTCTAGTGGATGTCGGTTTAGAGTCTGAGCCCCGTCCATAAGAGCCCCTTGCCTTTAAGAAAACGTCATGAAAAGACACATGGCCGGACTCACATGGTACGGCAGCCAATCAGAGCGTGGGAACTCCATCGGCCATGTGTCTTTTCATGACGTTTTCTTAAAGGCAATTGCAGCAAAGCCATTCTGATTGGCTGTGCTTTCATTGCCTTTAAGTGACGTCATCAATTTTTTTTACATCGGCCAAAACACATGGTTTTCACGGCCCAATCAGGGCCGTGGGAACCATATGACGACAAATGTGACGTCATAGGCCTTTAAAAGCCTATGGCGTCTCATTTTGAAGACAGACGCCGAGGAGGAAGGACCTCCTCCTGAAGATTGAAGACCTGGGCGTGGCACCGGACGCCAAGAAGACCCCGGAACAAGGTATTTTAATACAGATTCACATGGATTAAAACTAGAACAACCCTTGATTGTCATGTTGTATTATTTTAATGTTTAATTTTTAATGTTTTTTTATTTCATGGTTTCCTGTTCCTGGATTGTGTCGTGGATGGTGTCGTGGATGGTGTCGTGGATTGGTTCGTGAGTAAGCTGATCAACGGGAGTCGGCGGGGGCAAGTAATGGTAAGTTTAAGAAAGAAATGTATTGAATGTAACTGTGTTTTTTGTTGCTTTTTCATGTGTTCATTTTTTTAAATGCATATCATTTGTTGCCACTGTATGTATGTATGTATGTATGTCTACATATATATATACAGGGTAATAAATGATACTGTTGTTAAAGCTTGATATTCTGTATTGTTAATCATTGTGGCTATGCATAGATGTGTGGAAAATGTATTTTATTATTAGAGAGATGTAAGTTTTGGGCTTCTAGGCCGTACAGTAGGTTATGGAAAGCCTTGCTTTAGTATATTGTAATTGTTGGTGTACTTTTTTCTATGTTTTGAAGTGGTTCTCTGTTACGATAGCTTTAGTTCATTGTGTAATTGGTATGGATGGTATTTTAATTGTTTAGGGATGTAATTGATGTGTGTTAATTCATTGATGGTGAGTTAATTGGATTAAATAATATACTTCTTGTGATGTATGGCGATTTGAGTGGGATTATTGTATTGTTAACATTGATTTGCAGCGTGTACATGTAGTTTACATGTTATGCTACATGTATACACTGTAAATGCAATGTTTTAAGAGGCATGTGAGCCTTCAGATTGAATGATTAAATGGCATTTGGTTAGGCAATTGGTTTTTAAATCATTGAGGATGTTATGTATAAGTGTTGTTGGCATTGCAGGATGGCTTCACCCCTTAATTACCTTTCAGGTTAGTACCCGATAAGGTGATTAAGGGGTTCAGTGTTATGTTACTGGTATTCAAATGTTTTGGCTATTTATTATTTTGGCAACGGACACCAAGGATTATGCTGGCGATGGAGACTTCTTATTGATGAGGTTAGTACAATTTAAATCACTTTATTACCGTATTGAATGTGTTTAATAATGGCCAAATAATGTATTATACCTATGTGGATAATAATTATTTGGCTCATTATTGTACTGTATGTGCTGGGGGAGGGGGTATAGGCCCCAAGGGTATTTGCTACTCCCCTGTGGATAGTGGGTGAGGGTGGTTGGGCCTCAGGGTTGGGGGGGTTAGTGGGGGAGGGTATGTGGGTGATGGTGGGTTAACCCCTTAATGACTGTAGCGGTTAATAACCGTTATGGTGATTAAGGGGTTAGGGGACATTACATAGAATGTTTTAATTATTGTGTCTGTTTTGCAGAAGCGGATGGGGCATGGGCAGGATGAAGATGAGGATGGCCTTCATCGTGGCAGCCGTACATGGGTGAGTGCTACATGTATTTAATGTCTTTATTGGTGTGTATGTATTGTAAATGGACAACTGCACTATTATCCATTTGTGGATAATAGTCATTGTACCCATTACTATACAGTATGTTAGGGGGGTATAGGTGTTGTTGGGTTTATATATATATATATATATATATATATATATATATATATATATATATATATATTTATATATATATATACAGTGCTTGACAAATCACCCAAAAATCTACTCGCTGAACCAAAAAATCTACTCGCCACCTAGTCCCGCCTCTAATCCCGCCCCAACCCCGCCCCCAACCCCGCCTCTAATCCCGCCCCCAGTCCCTCATTTTAAAAAAAACAAATTCCTAGTAAGAACATTCGTTTTTGACATTATTTTATTTATTGTATTACATTATACTACAATTAGTCGTGTGTGTGTGTGTGTGTGTGTGTGTGTGTGTGTGTGTGTGTGTGTGTGTGTGTGTGTGTGTGTGTGTGTGTGTGTGTGTGTGTGTGTGTGTGTGTGTGTGTGTGTGTGTATAAATGTCGAATCTAGAAAAAAAAGCCAGAATATTTAAAGCAGCAATCCCGCCTGGGATCTTACCTGATCCGCAGTCCCTCAATGTCCAGGTACCCTCATTCCCGCAATGTTATACATTGGAGGGGATGTGTTCCCTACCTGTCTTCTGGGTTAGGGGTGGGGGTGGTCAGGATGTCTTCAGTGTGAAGCTTGAGTCAGATCTGGAAGTAAGCAGTATAGGTTATTTCAGTGTAGTATAGAGCAGTTAAGATATATAGGGTAAATAAGATATCCAGATCCCGAGTGTGAGAGAGTGTGGGGGAGAGAGAGAGAGTGTGGGGGAGAGAGAGAGAGAGAGTGTGGGGGAGAGAGAGAGAGAGAGAGAGAGTGGGGGAGAGAGAGAGAGAGAGAGAGAGAGAGAGGGGGGGGGAGAGAGAGAGAGAGAGAGGGGGGGAGAGAGAGAGAGAGAGAGAGGGGGAGAGAGAGCGAGAGAGAGAGAGAGAGAGAGGGGGGGGGGAGAGAGAGAGAGAGAGAGGAGGGGGGAGAGAGAGAGAGAGAGAGAGAGAGAGAGAGAGAGAGAGAGAGAGAGAGAGAGAGAGAGAGAGAGAGAGAGAGAGAGAGGGGGGGGAGAGAGAGAGAGAGAGAGAGAGAGAGAGAGAGAGAGAGAGAGAGAGAGAGGGGGGGAGAGAGAGAGAGAGGGGGGGAGAGAGAGAGAGAGAGAGAGAGAGAGAGAGAGAGGGAGAGAGAAAGAGAGGGTGGGAGAGAGACAGAGAGAGAGACAGATAGAGAGACAGAGACGGATAGAGAGAGACAGAGAGACGGATAGAGAGAGACAGAGAGATGGATAAATAGAGACAGAGAGACGGATAGAGAGAGACAGAGAGACGGAGAGAGAGAGACTAAGGCTGGGGCCATAGAGGGGTGAGCAGTTCGGAACCCTTGCTGACGCTGAGGCTCGCCTGCTGAAATCTGATCGATTTCATGCCCATGCAGGCGAGCCAGCGGGCGCGATCGGGAGATGGGGGGAGACTGACGGAGGCGGGGCAGTGATGTCGCTGGGCCAATCCCCCGCGACGCACTGACGTCAACGTCATGGCGCTGTGACGTTGACGCTGCTCCGCGCTGATTGGATGTTTTCAGCCGACAGTGCTCTGAAAAACAGTTTTGCTGTCGGCTGAAAAATCCAGCGCCTCAGCACGCCTGCGGACGCTCGCGTGAGCCCCCTCTCAAGGCATCCTCATTGAGGATGCAGGGGCTCAGCACGGAGCGTCCGCACGGCTCAGCGCGGCCTGTCCTTCTATGGACTCGGCCAGAGAGCCAGAGAGAGAGAGACACAGAAAAAGAGAGAGACACAGAAAAAGACAGAGACACAGAAAAAGAGAGAGACACAGGAAAAGAGAGAGACACAGAAAAAGAGAGAGACGCAGAAAAAGAGAGAGACACAGAAAAAGAGAGAGACACAGAAAAAGAGAGACACACAGAAAAAGAGAGACACACAGAAAAAGAGAGACACACAGAAAAAGAGAGACACAGAAAAAGAGAGACACAGAAAAAGAGAGACAGAGAGAGAGAATGTGAGACAAAGACAGAGAGAGTGCGAGGGCGAGAATGCGAGGGCGAGGGCGACACAGGGAGAAGGCGAGGGCGACACAGGGAGAGGGTGACACTCACAGACACACACACTCACAGACACGCAGAGACACACACGCAGAGACACACACGCAGAGACACACTCACGCAGAGACACACTCACGCAGAGACACACTCACGCAGAGACACACTCACGCAGAGACACACAGAGACACTCAGAGACACACACTCACTCAGGCACACACACAGGCACACTCAGACACACTCACTCAGACACACACACGCAGAGACACACATGCAGAGACACACTCACTCAGAGACACACTCACTCAGAGACACACTCACTCAGAGACACACTCACTCAGAGACACTCAGACACACACTCACTCTGACACACACACACAGACACACACACACACAGACACACACACACACACACACAGGCACACACACACAGGCACACTCACTCAGACACACTCACTCACGCAGAGACACACATGCAGAGACACTCATGCAGAGACACACTCAGAGACACACTCACTCAGAGACACACTCACTCAGAGACACACTCACTCAGAACACTCAGAGACACACACTCGCTCTGACACACACACACACACACACACAGACACACACACAGACACACACACACACAGGCACGCAAACACACACACACAGGCACACACACAGACACACTCACTCACAGACACACTCACTCAGACACACTCACTCACAGACACTCACTCACAGACACTCACTCACAGACACTCACTCACAGACACTCACTCACAGACAGACACAGACACTCACTCTGTCACTCACACACACACTCACCGGGTCGCACGCGGCAGCAGGCCCCTCCGCACGGCAGCAGGCCCCTCCTTAAGGCAGCAGGCCCCTCCGCACGGCAGCAGGCCCCTCCTTAAGGCAGCAGGCCCCTCCGCACGGCAGCTGGCCCCTCCCCCCCGAAGCACGCTCCCCGAACACCAAGCGGGGATCGGGGGCAGGTGATTAGGGGGAGATCATGCGCAGGAGGCGCGCACGGGGGAAGCTGGGTTGGCGCTTCCCCCTCCGTCCCACGTGGGTTGCGCGCGGGGCTTGCTTTGGGCTTCCCCCTCCGTCCCACGTAGGGAGCGGAGGGGGGAGGGAGCGGAGGGGGGAGGGAGCGGAGGGGGCTAGGTTGCGCGCGGCGCTTTTTTTTTGCTTCCCCCTCCGTCCCACGTGGGGAGCGTGGGGGGGGGTGAGGGTGCGGGGGATTCTGGGTTGCTGGGGGGGGCAGGCAGCGGGCCCACAGGCAGCACAGAGGGCCCACAGGCAGCACAGAGGGCAGGACACCCTGCTTGCCCTGTGCATGCGCGCCGGGACCAAGGAAATCGCCGCCATTTTTTTTTTTAACTTTTTTTAAAATGTAATGAACAGGCACCCGGCCGGGCTCCCCCTGACTCACAGGAGGAGATCAGGAGGGGGAGGAGATCAGGGGAAGGAGCTCTTCCCCGCGTTAACCCAAACAGGGAGGGAGATTATTTATTTATTAAAAAAAAAAAATTAAAAAAAAAATTTGGCAGGAGCAGGGGAATTCATAGAGCTGCAGCACGGCTCGCCAGCGGCCTAAATCCACTCGCAACGGGCGAGTGGTTATCATTATTTGTCGAGCACTGTATATATATATATATATATATATATATATTTCTTTAATTATGTATTTATTTAGTTATTGTGGGGCTGGGGTTTGTATTTTTGTAATATTGTGGCTAGTGGGGGTGGGTGAAAGGGGTATTAGCCCCAACGGTGGTAGTTTAGGGCTTGCGGGTGGGTAGCGGGAGGCCTTAACCCCTTCAGGACCGTAGCGGTATTAACTGCTACGGTCGTGAAGGGTTAAGTGCCCCCGCAACCCTCCCGCAAGTCCTAAACTCACACCCAGGGCCAAATACCCCCCTCACCCATCCCCGCTACCCACAATAACGCTGGCACGGTGGTTAACCCCTTCATTGCCTTAGCGGTTAGCCGCTAAGGTAATGAAGTGGCTTTTAAATGCCTTTTTCCTGCCTCGGATGCATGCCGGGGGGCTCCGGTGCGGGTATCAGCTCCGGAGACCCCCGGCATCAATCACAGGCAGGAAAAAGGGCTGATTTTTTCTAAGTGTCGCCCTTGCCGATGCTTCTCCTTCAGCAAGTTGCCAACTTTAGTTGGCGGGCTGGATTGGCCATAAAATCTCCAATCTGGCCTGCCGATCAGCACCGAAAAGCTGATCGGGGCTTACTGAATTCAGGCGGGTTAAAAAAGTCCCAATAAGTGGCTTATCGGCAGCCGGGTGGCGAAAAAATTTTTTTCGGAAGAAAAGTTGCCGATAATTCCCACTTATCGGGGCTTACTGAATCTGGAAGGGAAAAAATGCCCATAAACGCCTTATCGGGGCTTACTGCATGAGGCCCTTAGAGATCTGGAGGTTAGGAAAGGTATCAAAACGTTCAATCAAATAATATCGGATAAAGGCATCCTCCATTCTGAATTCTATAGATACCTCCAGATCAGAGCACTCTCTAACAAACACATCCCCTGTTCCCCATTGATTACCTTCGAAAAGCTCTGTCTTATAGAGACTGACATCAGCGGACTCACATCACAAATGTATCGAGAAGTAACCAGTTCTGATCCTCTAAAGTGATACATAAGTTGAGCTATATTACACAACGGGAGGTTGATTTAGGAGAGGTACTAAATGAGGAAGAGTCACTGCAACAGCCAAAAGCTTGATGTGCATGACATTAAAGGAGAACGCATATAAAGTATTAATGAGATGATACCTCACCCCATTAATATTTTCTAAATTTCTGATGGGTTACTCCCCATTGTGCCCCAGACAATATGGAGAGCCCGCAGATCTGTTACACATGCTGTAGTCTTGCAATCGGATCATCCGAGTTTGGGAAAAAATTAGAGATTGGCTACAGAAGATTTTTCAACCTTCAAATCCCATTAGACCTGTGGATATTTCTTTTTAATAGGCCAACTTCAGGTCTAGCCAAAATAGAGAACAAACTAGTTGCTCACTTTGCAATAGCAACGAGGTGCGAGATCGCAGCATTATGGAAACAGAACGAAACTCCGTCAATTCCCAAGATTCGGAATAGAATTTGGTATGTGTGCCAGAAAACTGTCTAATTTACTGTGCCAAAACAAGAAAAAAACAGGCGCTTAACTTGAGTTTCAGATCAAAAGTGCTTACAATATGACAATATAACCAACAAATGTGATCTCTTTCAGGTACTTAGAGACAACCCTTTGATCCCTTCTGCTTCAACCCCAGAATAGGGATAATCCAGAGCCTTTATAAAAACGTAAAAAACAGACAGAATAGGGGGAGCATGGGATTAAAAAGATGTGCAATACAAATGCAGACGATATACAGCTGAAAATGTTCTAATATGGTGGACAAGGGGCAAAGCTCGTAGGATAATGATATACTTACACGGCCTTGTGTAAGCACAAATAAAAATAGGTATCTTTTTGGGATATGTCCTAACTCGTCCAAAAGCAGGTATAAGTGGGTCAATGGAGTATAATAATATATATATACTCACACGGCCCAGTGTGAGTAAAGGTGTGAGATAGGTATCTTTGGGGTTAACTCAACCCATCCAATATTATTGTAGACCGGACGTGGGAGATTGCCCTCAAGCAAGACTTCAACAGGAACTCACTTCCCGGTTGCTTATAGTCAAGCAATATCTCTCCCCGATTCCGCAGTGAAGGGGGATAAGTGAGGCACGATTTCTTATTTAATGTTTTTAAAAACGTTTTTAAGCGATTTATATATGCAATATGAGGATGTTCAACAATAGGTTTTTAATTAGGATATAAAGTTTGCAACTGTTACGATTTGAATATTATAGGTGAATTTAAAGGTGATTGTATAAAAATGCTATTTTAGTATGTCCATAAATTGTGGACTGGGCCGTGTGAGTATATATATATTATTATACTCCATTGACCCACTTATACCTGCTTTTGGACGAGTTAGGACATATCCCAAAAAGATACCTATTTTTATTTGTGCTTACACAAGGCCGTGTAAGTATATCATTATCCTATGAGCTTTGCCCCTTGTCCACCATATTAGGACATTTTCAGCTGTATATCGTCTGCATTTGTATTGCACATCTTTTTAATCCCATGCTCCCCCTATCCTGTCTGTTTTTTTAATTTACTGTGCCACCCAGTACTTTTCTCAAATCTGTCAGATAACAAAATTTCCCAAAATGTATTGATAATGTACCTCAAATCTGACCATTGATTATTAAAAGTTCCAATGAACCTGATAACTGGATCTTCAGTTTCATTAGACTTGGGTACCAAAAGTGATGCTCGCTCCCACTTTAGGCTGTTCTTAAACCCATGGTTAATCACATTATTACTATAACCGCAGCAGCGGAAGCGTTGATTTAGATCACCTGCTCTCTAATAAAAAAGTTTTAAGAGTAGAGCAGTTACGCTTAAGGCGTAAAAATTCACCTCCAGGTATGACTTTGATTTGGTGTGCTGGGTGAGAGCTAGAGGCATGCTAATCTATACCCACAAGTGCTCACACTGCTTTTGATACATGCTTGCACAGAATGTACTGTAACTGTGTTGATGCACATCTGCTACAATTACAGATATTTTTGGAACTATGCTAATTTCTACCTGCAAATGCTTATAGTGTTCCTGCTACTTGTTTGCACAGAATGCTATTAATGCTGATACACAGCTGCTACAATTCAGTACTATCTTGTAGTTTATATGCAGGAATTCATCCCTGCGAATTTGAAGTTCATAAGTGGTTTTTACATCTTTGAATTGCACTTTCTATATCATCTTTGGAGTGTTTATACTCTCAGTCCGTACCAGTGTGCTGAGATTTTGTTTTGATTATTAATAAAAATATGATTTAAAAAAAAAAAAACTAGTGTGTGTATGTGATATCTAATTGTCTCTTGCAAATATATATATATATATATATATATATATATATATATATATATATATATATATATATATATATATGCAAATATAGCTGTATGCTCATCTGCATGTCTTAGGCAGGTCTGCAACCCCGCCTTTCCCCATTATCACCCAGCATACAGCACTTCCACTGCAGCAAGGGATTCTGGGAAATGACATGCAAATGAGCACACAGTGTCACTTTTTGCCTCAATAACCATTTTTAACATGGTTCCCTATATATATATATATATATATATATATATATATATAGTATGTATGTATGTGTAAAGAGACAATTAGATATTGCATACACACCGTAGTTTAAAATAAAAATGATATGTGTATTCTAATAAAATGTTGTGATTTTGGGTATACCCGTGTGCTCCTAATGAGATTCTTATATATACTTAGTTAAGTTATGGTGGGTAAAAAAAGTGACAAAAACCTCCACAGCAAAGCATATATCAAATGGAAATATTACTGTATGCTCATTTGCATGTCTTAGACAGGTCTGCAACCCCGCCCTTCAGCATTATCACTATTATCACCCAGCACACAGCACTTCCACTCAGCAAGAGATTCTGGGAAATGACATGCTAATGAGCACACAGTGCCACCTTTTGCTTCAAAACCATATTTAACATGGTTCCCTATAAGCTTAAGCTTGCTGCATGGTCACAGCTTTGAGCTCAGCCAGGGTTAAGATGCATAGCCAGTAAACCCTCCCACAGAAAATCACCTGAGAGCACATTCACATGTCATAGACAGGTCTACAACCCTGTGTGTGTCCATTTGCATGCCATTTCCCAGAACCCCTTGCTGCAGTGGAAGCACTGTATTCTAGGTGATAATGGTGAAAGGCAGGGTTGCAGACCTGTCTAAGACGTGAATGTGCTACCATAACTTAAATTTTATATATATATATATATATATATATATATATATATATATACACAGTGGTCGACAAATCCCCCAAAAATGTACTCGCCGAAGAAAAAATCTACTCGCCACCTAGCCCCGCCCCCGGCCCCGCTTTAAAAAAAAAATGAATAAATTCCTAGTAAGAACAACATTCGTTTTTGACATTAGTTTATTTATTGTATTACATTATACTACAATTAGTCCTTGTTACGTGTGTGTGTGTGTGTGTGTGTGTGTGTGTGTGTGTGTGTGTGTGTGTGTGTGTGTGTGTGTGTGTGTGTGTGTGTGTGTGTGTGTGTGTGTGTGTGTGTGTGTGTGTGTGTGTGTGTGTGTAAATGTTGGATTTAGAAAAAAAAGCCAGATGTGAATGACTAGTTTCCAGAACCCCATAACTAGTTCCTGGACGCCCCCACGTCACAATATCTAAAGCAGCAATCCCGCCTTGGATCTTACCTGATCTGCTGTCCCTCAATGTCCAGGTATCCTCATTCCCGCAATGTTATACATTGGAGGGGGGGTGTTCCTTACCTGTCTTCTGGTTTAGGGGGGATTCCGATGTCTTCCGTGTGAAGCTAGAGAGTTAGATCTGGAAGAAAGCAGTATAGGTTATTTCGGTGTAGGTATAGGGCAATTAAGATATATAGGGTAAATAAGAGATCCAGAGTGTGAGAGAGAGACAGAGAGAGAGTGTGGGTGAGAGAGAGAGAGAGAGAGAGAGAGAGAGAGAGAGCGAGAGAGTGGGTGAGAGAGAGAGAGAGAGAGACAGACAGAGAGAGAGAGACAGAGACAGAGACAGAGACAGAGAGACACAGAGACAGAGAGAGACAGGGAGAGAGAGACATAGAGAGAGAGAAAGAGAGAGAGACAGAGAGACAGAGAGAGACAGAGAGAGACAGAGAGAGAGAGAGAGAGAGAGAGAGAGACACACACACACACACAGAGCGGCACACACACACAGAGAGCGATAGAGAGAGAGACAGATACAGAGAGAGAGACAGAGAGAGACAGAGAGAGAGAGACACAGAGAAAGAGACACACACAGAGAGAGAGAGACACATACACAGAGAGAGAGAGACACAGAGAAAGAGACACAGAGAAAGAGACACAGAGAAAGAGAGAGAATGAGAGAGAACACACACAGAGAGAGAATGAGAGACAAAGACAGAGAGAGAGCGACAGAGAGAGGGGGAGGGCGACAGAGAGAGGGAGAGGGCGACAGAGAGAGGGAGAGGGCGACAGAGAGAGGGTGAGGGCGACAGGGAAAGGGTGAGGGTGACAGGGAAAGGGTGAGGGCGACAGGGTGAGGGCGACAGGGAAAGTGTGAGGGCGACAGGGATAGGGTGAGGGCAAGAGGGATAGAGTGGGGGCGACAGGGTGAGGGCGACAGGGATAGGGTGAGGGTGACACAGGGAGAGGGTGAGGGTGACACAGGGAGAGGGTGAGGGTGACACAGGGAGAGGGTGACACAGGGAGAGGGTGACACAGGGAGAGGGTGACACAGGGAGAGGGTGACACAGGGAGAGAGTGACACAGGGAGAGAGTGAGGGTGACAGGGAGAGGGTGAGGGAGACAGGGAAAGGGTGAGGGTGACACAGAGAGATGGTGAGGGTGACACATGGAGAGGGTGACACAGGGAGAGGGTGACACAGGGAGAGGGTGACACAGGGAGTGGGTGACACAGGGAGAGGTTGACACAGGGAAAGGTTGACACAGGGAGAGGGTGACGATGACACAGGGAGAGGGTGACAGGGAGAGGGTGAGGGCGACAGGGAAAGGGTGAGGGTGACATAGGAAGAGGGTGAGGGTGACACAGGGAGAGGGTGACACAGGGAGAGGGTGACACAGGGAGAGGGTGACACAGGGAGAGGGTGACACAGGGAGAGGGTGACAGTGACAGGGTGACACACACACTCACAGACACTCACAGGCACACACAGACACTCACAGACACACACACACACACACACAGTCACTCAGTCAGTCAGTCACACACACTCACCCACTGTCACTCACACACACACATTCACACACGCACACTTACCCACAAGGCAGGAGGTCGCACATGGCAGCAGTGGGGCCTCCACACGGCAGTGGGCCCTCCACATGGCAGGAGGGCCTCTGCAAGGCAGGGGGTTCGCACATGGCAGCTGGAGCCTCCGCACAGCAGCAGGGCCTCTGCAAGGCAGGGGGGGCGCCCCCCCTCCAGAGGCAGACACCGCCGCAGCGCCACCCCCCCCCCCGAAGCGGAAGCGGACGCCGCCGCAGCACCACCCCCCCTGAAGCGGAAGCAGATGCCGCTGCTGCACCGCAGAACACCCCCCCAAGCGGACGCCATCGCAGCGCCGCAGCAGCACCGCTACACACCCCCTTCAGAGGTGGACACTGCCGCTGCCTACCTCCCACCGGGCAGCAAGCGGGGATCAGTGGCAGGGGGGGAGGAGATCGGGGGGCAGGAGGGGGGAGGAGATCGGGGGGCAGGAGGGGGAGGAGATCGGGGGCCAGGAGGGGGAGGAGATCAGGGGCAGGAGGGGGAGGAGATCAGGGGCAGGGGGGAGGAGATCGGGGGAAGGGGCTAACCCAGAGCTGCCTGCCGGCCCTCTTCCACGCGTCAACCCAATCAGGAAGGGGGATTATTTATTTATTATTTTAAAAAAAATTGGCGCGAGCAGGGGAATTCATAGAGCCGCAGCACGGCTCGCTAGCGGCCCAAATCCACTCGCCACGGGCGTGTGGTTATGCCTATTTGTCGACCACTGTATATATATCTATATATATATATATATATATAAATATTTATATATATATATATATATATATATAAATATATATAAGCAATACTATACCGTTTGGAAACGAAATCAGCAGGCAGCACTCCAGAATTGAACACAAAACCAAAGTTTCAGTCCACGAATAGGACCTTTGTCAAGGTGGTGACATATATATATATATATATATATAAACCAGTCCACTCCAGCAAGAGCAAACAAAAGACAGCACTCAAGGTAAATGAAAAAAGACCTGTAATCAGAAGTAATACAGCACAAACATGACCAATGTTTCGGTCCTCGTGGGACCTTCCTCAGGGTTGTGCTGAGTCCCAGCTGAGTGCTGATACCCTGAGGAAGGTCCCACAAGGATCGAAATGTTGGTCATGTTTGTGCTGTATTACAGTACATCTGATTACAGGTCTTTTTTCATTTACCTTGAGTGCTTTCTTTTGTTTGCTCTTGCTGGAGTGGGCTGTTTTTTCTGTGTATCTTTATAGGACATGCACCGCACTGTTTTATTTAGTATTGGAGTGCCAGCTGTTCCCCCTTTTCTGTATATATATATATATATATATATGTATATATATATATATATATATATATATGTAGAGGTATCAGTACCGTGTTAGCCGAGCTTCAATAATCAAAAAATAAATAGACGGTACCGTTCTGTGGCTAACGAAATGCTTTTATTTGTGCGAGCTTTCGAGATACACTGATCTCTTCTTCCGACGATGTTACAATGAATGAAGCAAGCAAAGGGTAACTGTATATATATATATACAGTTAGGTCCGGTAATAATTAGACACTGACACAATTTTCATAATTTTGGCTCTGTACGCAACCACAATGGTTTTGAAATGAAACAACCGAGATGCAATAGAAGTGCTAAATTTCAGCTTTAATTCAAGGGGTTGAACAAAAATATTGTATCAAATGTTTAGGAATTGCAACCATTTTCATACACAGTCCCCTTATTTCAGGGGCTCAAATGTAATTGGACAAATTAACACAATCATAAATAAAATGTTCATTTTTAATACCGTGTCGAGAATCCTTTGCAGGCAATGACTGCTTGAAGTCTGGAACGCATGGACATCACCAAACGCTGGGTTTCCTCCTTGTGATCCTTTGCCAGGCCTTTACTGCAGCTTTCTTCAGTTGTTGTTTGTTCGTGGGTCTTTCTGCCTTAAGTTGTGTCTTCAGCAAGTGAAATGCATGCTCGATCGGGTTGATATCAGGTGATTGACTTGGCCATTGCAGAATATTCTACTTCTTCGCCTTAAAAAATCCTGGATTGCTTTCGCAGTATGTTTTGGGTCATTGCCCATCTGTAAAGTGAAGTGCCATCCAATCAACTTCTCTGAATTTGGCTGAATCCGAGCAGACAATATATCCCTATACACTTCAGAATTCATCCGGCTGCTTCTGTCTTCTGTCACATCATCAATAAACACTAGTGACCCAGTGCCATTGTAAGCCATGCATGCCCATGCCATCACTGCCTCCACCGTGTTTTACAGAGGATGTGGTATGCTTCGGATCATGAGCCATTCCAAGCCTTCTCCATACATTTTTCTTCCCATCATTTTGGTACAGGTCGATCTTAGTTTCATCTTTCCAAAGAATGCTGTTTCAGAACTGAGCTGGCTGTTTTAGATATTGTTTGGCAAAGTCTAATCTGGCCTTTCTATTCTTGAGGCTTATGAATGGTTTGCACCTTGTGGTGAACCCTCTGTATTTGCTTTCATGAAGTCTTCTCTTTATGGTAGACTTGGATAATGATATGCCTACCTACTGGAGAGTGTTCTTCACTTGGCTTGATGTTGTGAAGGGGTTTTTCTTTACCATGGAAAGGATCCTACAATCATCCACCACTGTTGTGTTCCGTGGACATCCAGGTCTTTTTGTGTTGCAGAGCTCACCAGCGCGTTCTTTTTTTTCTCAGAATGTACCAAACTGTTTATTTGGCCACTCCTAATGTTCCTGCTATCTCTCTGATGGGTTTTCTTTTTTTTTTGCAGCATAAGGCTGCCGTTTCACTTGCATTGAGAGCTCCTTTGACAGCACGTTGTGGGTTCACAGCAACAGCTTCCAAATGCGAATGCCACACTTGGAATCAACTCCAGACCTTTTACCTGCTTAATTGATGATGAAACAACGATGGAATAGCCCACACCTGTCCATGAAACAGCTTTTGAGTCAATTGTCCAATTACTTTTGGTCCCTTGAAAAAGAGGGGGCTACATATTAAAGAGATGTAATTCCTTATCCCTTCCTCCAATTTGGATGTGAATACCCTCAAATTAAAGCTGATAGACTGCACTTTAAGCCCATATTCATTATTTAACTGTAACTTGAATTTATTTTGGTACACAGCAAAAATAACGAAACTTGTATCAGTGTCCAATTATTTCCGGACCTAACTTTATATATATACACAATAGGGGACTGCGCTTGGGTGTGAAATGATAACAAATAATAGAGTAATTGAAAAACAAATAAACAACCTAGTTAGATATATCAATAGAATAAACTCTTACTGGTATTAAAACAAAATGAATAATACATTGAAAATATGTAAAAAGGTGCTGTGGAAACCTATACAAAATTTGATATTAAATAAAAACTACATGCATTGTCCTTATGAGTCCATGGAGATGTTAATCCAATGTATAAGGGATAAAGCACTAGTCAGGATTCAGGCAGCCTTCTTGCAGGGGCACAACGACCTTCCCTCTCCACCTTCATAGAAAAAAAAAAGAAAGAAAAAGCGCCCGATCCTAGTGCATTACTGTGCAAAAGGTGTATTTAATATTCCAAAAAAGCTCATACATAGAACTCACAAACACGAAGTAAAAACAGCAGTTTATGAGATAATACTCATGCTCCAAGTGTACAGCGAGAGTCTTCTCCTCTGCTCCACTGCTCTACAGCTCTGCAACTCCACCAGGTCCGCTCTGACCCTCGTGAGTCACTGTCCAGCAGAAACTCCCGACGATGGGCTCTACATGAACTCTTCCCCCGGGAACACACCAGCAGATGACCCTGGTTCCCACCGGGGGAGGTAGGGGAAGCCGAATACAGCGGAACAGCTTGTGACGTCGCACGCTTGTAGTCGGAATATGCGGCAGGTCACGAGCAACACTAAGATTTCCACAGCACACCTAGCCCTACGCGTTTCTTCAGACTAGCTGATTTCATCAGGGGATGATGAAATATATATATTTGTTATGGACATATAATTGTTTCAAGTGTTATTATCACTATAAAGATAGGCTTAAGTTTTCTATTAAATTACCACAGGCATCAAAGGGGTTCATATTAGAGAAGCTATGTTACTTACCCCCTTGGCTACATAAGTTAGATAGTTACATAGTACATGAGGTTAAAAAATTACATATGTCCACCAAGTTAAACTATGATAACATTTAGACAGATACTTTATCCTACATTTGTATTTATACAGTAGTATTTTGATCCAGAGTAAGGCAAACAAAAAACCCCAGTGGAATATCATCTAATGATATATTATAAGGGGGAAAATAATTTCCTTGCCGACTCAAAATATTGGCAATCAGATTTCTCCCTGGATCAACATCCTTTCCATGTTTACTTATTTGGTATACCCCTGTATACCTTTCCTTTCTTAAAGGATGCCCAACTATGCAATGCTTTACCAACCATAAGGCGTTAACCAAATGGGGCTAATAGGGCTTTTGGTCACTACAAGTACCAAAATATTAAAGTCTAGAAAAACACACAGTATTATAACAAATTAAATATCTAAAAACTAATTTAAAAAAAATACATTGTAGACATATACCATTTATTGTCACTATGGCTACCTAGGCCCTCTCAGTGGGAGCCAAGATAACAACATCGGTACGCAATGGAAAGCTGTTGGAAACGCTTCTCATTTACCCCATCCCAGATGAAGACTGTCCTTATCTTCAGGACTGTAGCCCCTTGGAACCAGGGTCAGAACAGGTCAATTGTGGGCCCTGTGCAAGAATATTTGTAATTCGTCCTAGACCTGCGATGGGGGATACTCAACTTGACCCGAAGTCCTGGATCCTATGTTGCTTGAAGATTTTTCTGAAGTAAGTATTTCTTAGACAGAAAAATGGCTGAAAGTTTAATAATACATAGAAGCTGCCAGATGGAGGTACTTTATATTCAACATATCTGTCAACTAGCTCCAGGTTTACAGTGTTATAATCATCCAGTCCAAGCATTCTTCAGCTCTTTCGCCATTATACTAATGTTGCTGACTCAAGAGCCAATTGCAATCCAAACTTAGGACTGAATTACTGTATTATCACAATATTATCCTAGAGTTAGTGGGTACATTAGATGTCTATATTGCAGCACACTTTTGATCAATATAGGAATGTTGTACTAATATTTAGGGAATAATAGCTAGCCCCCAAAGTTTTAATATCTACCATGTTTAGACTGAAGTAGAATTTTTGAACTTATGACATTTTCATTGTAATATTAGCAATATTTGTGATTTGGATAGTTATTACTAATGCTATCAATATTATTGTTTTTCTATTTCTCTAAAAAAAATAATATTAAAAACAAAAATGTACTTCTTGAACTGTGAAAAAAATGATGCTGCAGGAGAACATAAAGCAAGAGTCAACTTGTACAGATCATTCACATGTGTCAGGCCTGGGCTAAAGACACCATGGCAAAGTTACCACTGAACATGGGATTTCCAAACACTAATCAGAATGGACTTCTCACACACTGTGCATGGACTGATTGCACATACAGTATACTAAATATCCCTGTTTGTTCAGTAAAAGAAAATCACAAATACCATCTAGGCATGACTGACATCATTCACAAACTAAGAAAAGGAATAGTCATGTGATTACCACAAAGACCTCTGAGGTGGGAGGCAATGGTTTAGGACAGTACATAATCCATGTTATAATGAGTACATTGGTTCAGGTACTTACCAGTAGGCATTCATTGTGTTTGATTGTTTTAATATGTGAAATACAAGCATTCATTAAAAACATGTTATTACTATGATTGCTTTGTCAAAGACAAGCAGCTGTAAATAATATTTTATTGATGATCAAATAAGAGCACCACATGTGTCAGGTAACGCTGAAACCTAAACAGCGTACCAGGCCGTACCTTGTTATTTTTTCAGAGATGTCAGTTTCTAACAGAAATCTGCAGCCATACATCTTCCAGCTGTGACCATTCAATTGCAAACTATTACAAGACATCCATTTCTGCTGCTTTTTCCTTTTAAGTGAACAGATATAGGTGGATCGTTTCTCTGCTATTATGAGAGATGTCCTCTCACTCAGAATTCAGGTTATGGCATGGCAAATCAAAGGAATTTCCGCATATACAATAAGCCATGAGCAAGAGGAATCCATAACCTTTGCTGAACATTGAATAAACTACAGTCATACAGCAACGTTGATGTAAAGAATTCATTTAGAATGTTGTAAGAGATTTTGACTAAACATGGCTGATTCCAAGAAGGAAAAACATCATGCATAATACTATTTATGAAGCGACTAAATGGATTTAAATTATATTTATCCATTATGATCTATAATTAATTTAGCAGAAATCTTTTTGCCGTAAGGTAGCAATCAGTATAATGTTATCCTATGCATATTTGAGGGCCATATAACTGCTCACTAATCACAATAACACTAGTTTAATCAACAGTTAAAGAGTCTCAACAACTCAAAGAATTAATGAAAATCCTGATGAAAAATCTTATTAAAGTGATCTAAACACCCACTGTACCCAGCACTTATCCATTAGATTCCCCTTCAGCAACCTGCTTATAGTCTTAAAGTTCCCTGATGAATCGTGTGGTCTTCCTTCTGCTAACGATCAGCCCATTGCTTTAGCTATTTACCTGTGTCCCTCAAATAATCTTCCTGTCTAAATACATTCCAGTCTTCTGATGTTTGCCATTGCAAACATGTTAGAAAAAGTCACTTTCAAAGTACTTAACGTAACTTAGTGCCCAGGACATAGTTGAAAATAAGAGGTACAGTAACTCTAAAAGTAATTGCTCCACAATAGGGTGATAAACTGCAGCATGCCTCCGCTCTCATTCATGTGCAGAAGAGTACAGGATTTCTACAGTTTTGCAACCGTTTGATGACCAGGGCCTCTCTTTTTTTTGTAGTCCAGAAATATTGGGGAGAGCAGATGTATGCAAAATAAAACACATACAAAATATAGTGCAATATGGTAACACAATAATTATGATGTGAGTGTTAAGTTCTGTGCTGTGGGTACTCACAGATTCACAAATCTTTAAAAGCGTGTCCCAATAAATATTGGTGAGAAAGCTGTCTGTGTGTCTTCTGTCTCTGAAGGCGATGCACCTCTAGAGTTAGGTTACCTTCCCTGGTTACATGAATAAACACCGCATAGTGTATACTGCTAAAAGAATTTATCTCTCACGCAAAAGGGAAAATACACTCACATGGTTTCAAAGATCAAAGAGCCTTAAATCAATAGCTGGAGCTGTGACCGGTCAGGATCTCCGGGTGTTCTCTCTGCCCTCTGCTCGATCTCCACTACTCCTTCCCGTCCCTTGCCTCCGCAAACTGCTCCGGCTTGTTCCTTGGGCGGGTGTGCCGATCACGTCGCGTACTGCGTGCCGCAAGTTTCCAACACGTCATCACTCTACACGTTTCACTGGGCTTGCCGGCTTCATCAGGAGTCTCTTTTTTTGACCTGCTACATTTTCTCTAATTAAAGAGACGTGAAAAAAAATTACTATTTATACAAATCAAATCTATCCAAATGGGCTTATAGGTACCCACGTTCTGTGTTTGATTATAATACAGTATGCCATTTTTATCAAGACCCTCAAGCAGACAGCCAGTTGCCGTGGTTGCTGAGCCAGAGGAGTAAGACAAAGCTGAGAAGGAGACCATCACCCTCATCCTCTCCAAGGTTCCTCCTGAGGAGTGGGATGTTGCTCCTCCAGCTGCCCCCGCTGCAGATCCTGCTGCTCCAGCCACACCTCCTCCTGCCCATACCACACCTCCTGCTGCCCATGCTGCAGCTCCTGTGGCTGCTGCTGCTCCTCCTGCAGCAGCCAGGTGGCCTACTGCAGCACCCAAAGTGGCTGTGTATATTAAATATATACATTGTATATATGAAATGTACTACATGTATCTAGTACTGCTGCTTCAGTTGCCACCAAGTAACGCACCCGAGAATGGTTTTGTGTTATAGAAGTAATTTTTTTTAACCTATTACAAACTCCGCTTTGGCAAAACTACGGTTTTGACCCATAGTTGCGGCATATCTGGCCATAATATGCCTTTTTGATGATACTGATAACCTTAGTATAAATCCTCTATTGTTGCTTATATTAGACACTGTGGGTTTATAGTATATACAGTACTTGTTGTTTATATATGTAACACCCTTTCCCCTATCCCTATGGAAACAGCGGTAATTACGGTACTGGTGCTACCTGTTAGGCGTACAGAATGCCTTGGCCTCCGCTCATAGGGAGCCTGGGATGACTTCTCATAGGAACTCGTATACCTTATGGTATACCCCAATAGCACACTCACAACCAGGTATAATATAACCCCTTTACTGTGGTACCACAGAAGGCATCAAATAATATGCAAAACACAATGCACAGTAATAACAGGGATAACAGTAATATTGTCCAGGGGTAGCTAGCCCTAGTACCTAGGGTACTTGGGCACCTGTAACACAGTGTCCAGCAAGCGACCCCGCCCAAAATGTGTGTGAGGGCAGTGCTACCCTCTCCCTTGCGTTGTTGCACAATAACTTCCTGGTTTAAGGTCCAACCAGGTCACACTTCCAAGTGAAGACAAGAATAGCAGCATGGTCCCAAAGCGCGGGATCTCCAACAACAAGCCAATCACACCTTATGACCGGATGCTGGCTAATAACACAGGCCGCTGTGGGAGCCTCGATCTGCGTTCTGATCCGCTCTGCTGGGCTCCCTAGCTGTGGTGAACTACTTAGTCATAGGTAAGGGGAACTACCTGGACCTAGGGGCAGGCTTTGGGCCTAGACCGGGAGCTTGACAGGCTCCTCGGACACTACCTTACTCCTCCCTAGCTTCAGATACTCTGACAAGTCACCTCTGTACCGCGGAGGAAATCCTGTCTCCCTAGGTCTCTTCCTTCCAGTTATGCCAAACCCAAGATGGCCGCTGCATTACACATTACAAAGTCTGAAGGGCCATGCCAACCATAACATGGCCAACGCAACACTGCTGTTTCTCCTTAACAACAGAGCTGTTCTGTCCCCAGGAGGTAAGAATGGGGATCCCTGCTACACTTTCCCGCTGGTGAAGACCTCAACGACCCGCATGAGAAACCAACAAACATAACTTTATATAATGAAAAATGCAGAAGCATAACATACAGCAGAGATTACACAACATTGAATACTTCAGTATCGTAATTATGGACGCAAGCTTGCACTGAGACGACTGCTGGGATTCCTAATAGGGTGCCCCTAATGAATCATAAGCCACCTTTATTGGAGGGCGTTTCTGTCTCTGACCCCGACGGACTTCTTGGATAATTGCTTCCAGATCTTCTTCCACATCATCTTGGACGTAGAGGCTTCCAGTAGCTTGAGGCTGCCTGGAGGCTATTTTTGCCAAGTCTTTGTCTCTGCAGGGAAGCGTTGGTGAGTCAATCTATCACTCATGCACTGTATTATTGGAAGCCCTGTGCGTGCACGTGAATGTGCCTGTGCTGCCAGCACGCGCGTTTCATGTGACTCCATGCTGTCCCAAAGCGCAATATGTGGGGGGGGATAGGGATTAATTTACTACCTATACTCCTTTACTAATATTTAGATCCTAACACCTACAAAAGTGTTGAGGGGTCCATTACTGCGTCATTGTTTTAAACACATATATTTTAATAGATTATGTTAATAAATGAGTTTTAATATATGTCATAATACCTTTACTAGGGGATCAGAGTTCCCATAACTGGGTTTACTTGTCTTGTGTAAGTTTATCATATATCCCTCTATCCAGAGGAGCACCTCCCCCAATACACATTTATTTCAAGCTGAGCGGAGGCCATTTTCTCTGTATTATGTCTTGTGTTAAAGTCACTGTAACAGGGAATTATCCCTGTTAAGAAACTTGCTTCTAATCCAGCAGTGTGCTGGTTAATTGCACACCAGCAATCAACCAGCTCCACGTGCCTAATCAGAGCTCTGTGAAATAGTGTCATGTGAGACACAGGAGGAGGATTCCTGAGCTCACAATTGGAGCTGACCCAGGAAGGACAAACCAAGAGTTCCCTAGTCCACAACTGGGCTGGCCTGGGGAACAAACAGATGTCTTGAGCTGCAAAGAGACTGCAGGCTGACAGCAAGACAAAGGGGACAAGATTTCTAAACCTGTATTCTGATATTGCTATAGCACACAAGGGTGCGTACCCAAGAGAGCAGAGAGGCCTTCCCCTACAACTACAAGAAACAGATAAGACTTTCTTACGGTACTGTTATATATCTGTGTATATCTATATATATATTTGGCGTTGGCAATTAGCCTAGCTAACCACCCAGTTAGAGAGGGCTGAACTACATGTGTAGATATTCTCCAAAGTGGAGTAGGTTTTTCTTTGGCTTATTTTGAATGTTTTGCTGTGTTAAAGGGACAGGCGCAATAAAGCCTAATTTTAGTTTCACTTTAATCGTTCTCCATTGCGTACCTCTGCACACGTCTATACAGTCACGATTTCTTTAAATTGTTTCTTTATGTTTTTTATGTGATTGTAATTTTTGTATATGGCGGGGACTAAAAGTTTAACCATTCTTGTCTTCCCAACCAATATAGAGTGACATTATCCATTACTGTTCGGGGGCGACGTATCATGGGGTAGCGGGACGGTGACGTCACTCCCGTGGCACCGGTATATATAAAAATGTAAGTTTGATGTCTATACCTCACACCTTGATAAAGCGCAGGAGCGTGAAACGCGTAGGTGGGGTTATTTAACCTATAAGCTGTCCATGTGAGCACAATAAATATATTTTTGATGGGAGTTACCCTATGATGATCTTCTGTTTTTTCCTGCTGCGGCTGTGCTTTGTTTTACACAGACATCGTTTGGACATTCTTCCTCAATGGATTCTGCACTCCATAAGGCATTGCCAGATTCACTGAGAGGGCTTTAAGAAAGGTAACAGGCAGCAGCCTTTATGATTGTTACCCCCCTCATACATTATTCCTTAATATATGCATAGGTGAGGTTTAAATATTGCACCACATGCTGTGGTGGGCACCACTAGGCCCTAAATCCTCCCAAGCATACAATACTTGGACTGTTTATGAGGCCTATTGAAGGCATTCAATACATTATGAGATTTCGCTTTTGGAAAGATCCCCTAGAGCACATACAGTATAGTGACTGAGAACTATGTCACCCCTGGACTGTACAATGGTGGGTAAAAGAAAAGTGACAAAAACACTCCACCGTACAGAGTATAGCACATAAAAATATATCGCTTGTGGCACATTCACGTCTCAGCCTGCATCACTGATTTTACCATTATCTCTTAGCATGAAATGCTGCCAATTTTGCCAGCGATTCTGGGAAATGAAATGCAAATGAGCACACAGTGTCACTTTTGGCTTTTTATCAATTTTAACATGGGCCCCTATAAGCTTATGTCTGCTGTATTACAAAGCTTTTCAGCACAGCCTGGTTTAAAGAAGTGCACTGAGGAGGTCCAAAGGGCAGAAACAGGTGTCTATGAGTAGTCTCTTGGTCTCTATCAACCCCTCTCTCCTACCCATCCCCCCTTCTCTCTCCCTCCTCTCTTAACCCCCATCCTCTCCCTCCCTTCTCTCTTTGCCTCTCTCCTTCTCTCTATCTCCATCACTTACACCTCTCTCGCTCCCCCCTCACTATTTCCCTCTCTCCTTCAACCCCCACTCTCTCTCTTTCCCCCGCTCTCTGTCCCCATCCCTCTCTCTTTCCCCCTTTGTCTTTCCCACCCCTCTCTCTCCCTCTCTCCCCCCCTTTTCTCTCTCTCCCCCCCCCTTTTCTCTCTCCTCCCTCCTCCTCCTCTCCCCTCCCTCTCCCCTCCTCCCCCTCTCTCCCTCCTCCTCTCTGCCTCTCTCTGTCCTCCCTCTCTCTGTCCTCCCCTCTATCTGTCATCCCCTCTCTCTCTGAAGTGCTGTGTGCTGTGCTATTGCTGCTACCAATCAGGACAATAAAGAACCCTTTTGTTTTACCTACTGCCGTAGAGTGGAGTATATTGGGAGGAGAGGGAGATAACTCTTTTGCAGATACTCCACCCCATACACCCAGGCCCTCCTTTTACCAGCAGGTATGCACCACCAAAGTCCCTATAGCCAGAATGAGAGTTCCCTGAGGAGGCCCAATGTGAGGTTGGGACAGGGAGGACCGGCTACATACAGTATAACCTTATATACAATAGGTTTAAATAAATGTGATTGTGTAGTACAGGTAATTATTCACTTGAATTTACCATTCTTCACTTTCTGAGAGAATGAAAACATACTGTCATTTAATGGATATATTTCACCCTTAATCAGCACCAAATCTCTCTATGCCAAAGGATAGCTAATATGCATTTTACAGCAGTGGTCTTCTCTTGTAATAATGGTACCATGAGTCATTTTGGCATGAGCTGCTCTTCTCCAGCATGTTGTACCAAAGAAGTATTATTTTACCCGAGATCATACAAGATGTATATACTGTGTATCCAGGTCCCCCTCCGAGTGGTGGCACTCCCCCTCCCTGTACTCACCGCAGCAGTTGGGATAGGGAGGACGGTTGCAGGGTTTCGAGGATGTGAGGGCGCGCGCATCAGCTGGATGCGTGAGCCACATAGGGGGGGGGGGGCGTGTGGTTCAGGATGGCGAGCGGGTTGCGGAGGCTCCGGCAGGCGGCCTGGCAAACACAGGGCGCCGCCATCTTTGATTGCGCGTGCATGCGCAGTGCCATTGTGCGATGGGGACACTCAAGCAGGTCGCGCATGCGCAGTGAGTAGCGCGCAAAACCCCACCAATAGGAGAAGGCTCTTGGCAGGGACTACAAGTTCCATGAGCCTTAGGATGCACCACCTGATGCCAGGGAACCAATAGGGTGTTAGGATTTCCCTAGGAAGGGGAAGGAGTAGGTTGCAGCGGAGCACGTTTGCTCAGTGAGTGCCAGGAGAGGCTAGGGGTAGGTGGTGAGTGTGCAGGGGTCAGTGATCCGCTGCGCTAGGCCAGCAATTTCCTCTAGGCCCCAGACAGGCCCTAAGACACTGTAGCTTGTGGTAACTTCAGGGACAGGCCCTAGGATAGGGAACCTGCCCCATTACCACTGCGGAGATAGTTGAGGGACACAGCGGATGCTGCATCCCTAGGAGTGGTCTGGGACAGGCCTCACCAGAAGAAGTGACCTCATCCGGGTGGGATCGCCCCGGAGGGATGTCGCAGAAGGGATCGCTGAGCGGCGGATCCTTTTCGAAGCTGTCTGCGGGCCCGGGTGCAGGAGCGCCCGGCAGGTACCTTTAAAAGTGCACCAACTATATATATACTGTCACACTAGTGGGCCGCGCATTCACCACACACTTGGGGTTGGTTGTGGGACATTGGACACGGTGTGGGGAACACGGTGGAGGGTTGCATCCTGCGTGACGCGTTGGCTAGTTGTACTCTTAGTGAGAAAGGGTACATACTGCGTTTATACATGTACAGTGATAAGTCTGACATAAGTAAAGAGTTATTACTGTTTCATCCTGCAAGTGTATTATTGTGTTGTGACCTGTGAGGGGCTCCTCCCGCTCTGCCGGGATCCTTCCCAGGTGGAGGCGCTGCACCAAGTTTTAGAATTATATCGCCCCAGGCTCTCCCCGTGGCAGAGGTTCAGGCCCTGCGTGCCAACAGTTTTATACAGCATTAGTAGTTACTGTGTTCAGGGGGAAACAGTGCTACAACTGTATAACACATGATACTATAGTATGTATACTCCTGACCTCAACAAACCACATCTCTGCTCAGATTCCAGGTAAGAAGAAGGATTATGAAAGGAATACATGAATAATGTTGTCTGCATTTAGTTAAGATAGTATATTTTCCCTAAACCATTAAAACTGTTTTGATGAACAATTAGCAACTCAACATTTGGCCAAAGGAACTATCAGATTATTTTGCCTATAAGGGAATATGGCAAAGAATATTATTGACTAAGTAAAAATGTCTGCTTTCATATTTGTGAATCTGTCTCAAAGTGAATACAGCAAACACCCATGTGATTGGTACCGTGCTTAAACACACTAATAAAGATGATGTGAAACAATAATATGTTCACAAAATAATATGCAAAAAATCGCAAAAATATATAACGTGCTCAAATAATGAGTAAGTGAACAGGATATTATATAATGTGTAAGGGGATGGATATATCTCAACCTCTGATAGGAGTGGTTAAGGTTCCCAGTACGATGCAATGTAGTCCAGGATTCTAAGGGAGCGTTGTATCCAGATACCCTAAGAGAAAAAAAGAAACAAATATAGTGTACTACTGTATGATAAGTCTGGATTTAGAAGAAACCTTGGCTCTTGCAGAATGCCTACTTACAATATAGTAAGATATAATATGCAGTGAGAAAGGTAGGTGTTCAGGCGACTGGATCGGGTATTCCCACAATAAAGGATGACTGGATCAGAGCACAGTGTAGCTGGTCAATCTCAGGGAGACAACAGAGAAAAGGGAAAAGACCAATTGTGCAGACCAAATAAAACTTTATCTATAAAAACGGCAGGATAATATATGTACTCACATAGTGTACATGTAACATGGACACATAATATGCTGTTGGGCGTCCAAGGACATCTCGTCCTGTAGAGGTAATGGTATAGGCCGCTTTCTCGTCCCTCAGTTCACTCTCCTCGTGTGTGTGTTCTCCTCTGGTTCCGCGTCTTGCTTCACTTCCGGTTAGGATGATGTCACATCCTGTCTTACGGGACAGTAAGAGAGGGGCAGTCTTGGATCAGCAAATCCTCCTAGGCACGAACCTCACAGCGTTGCAGCACCTGGCAATGGCTCTAAGCGTTTCGCTGAGCTTGTCAGCTTCATCAGGAGCAGAAAAGTGAATACAGACCATGGTGGTAATAACGTATGAACCTCTGTACGTTGAGTAAAAATGCAGTCTTGTCCCATAGATTACAGTATGGTAAATAGGACCATGTAGACTAGGAAAAACAAAATAATCCTAGAAAGCACTCTAAAACCCCATTTATACACTGTCAATGTTAAGATCATTATATTAAAATATTCTTTAATGGTAACCAATATCTAAAAGGAAGGGGGAAACTAAAAGGGAAGAACTAAAAAGGTACCTAGCAATAAATATTTAATTAAAATGATAGTGTTGTCTCAAGATCAGAGATCACCTGCGATCTCAGAGTGGAGGCTGTCTACAGTAAATGGAGCTGTAGCAGTGTTCAAAAGTCTGAACCCACAGTAATCATAGGTATTTTAGTAGATTACACAGGTGGCACTAGTGTGGATTGAGTGCTTTGTGGGATTCTTTTGTTTCTCCCAGTCTATATGTATCGCCCTTTTCCATTTGAACACCTTCCCATATATACATGTGTAGGCTAAGCGAACGGATCCGTTTTTTCTGTTCTAGTACACAGGGCCATACCAATTTCCAGTATATTATTTGCAAAGATGTCCGAAACAAAATAAAAGTAAAACAATGATATGTATTTATATCTTAAATGATACATACAGTATGAGTAAAAGAAGAGCAGAAACATTTGGTATAATCGCAATTTTATTTTTATGCCTAATTTATGGATTGAATGAATATTGAATAGTAATGCAATTACAGTACTTGCACTAATATACAGTTTGGTTTGAGGAGGAATGTAGTCAAATTAATATGTAGGACACAAGTTGTCTTTTCATGCACAGATGTTTGTGTTAATTAATTTACTTTTCTTGGTTTAGCATGATATTGTACTGTATTTGAATAAATCAAGTAAAATATCTGAATATTAAAATATTGTTGATTACATTTTAACCATTCCATTTTCTGTGTAAAAGTATGTTTAGTAGCTTAAAGTAATTCATCTGTATTTAAAAGATATAAACTCGTTATTTTGAGCAAACTGACTATTAAAAAACTTAAATTGTTCTAATAGTTACTAGTTCAGTCCTTAGTTGGTGATGTATTAGAACATACATTGCCAACTAAGGAATGAACTAGTAACAATTACAATATTATTGCTAACTTACTTAGGCCCAGATCTGCAAAGAGTGCTAAGCTTTAGCACGCCTATACTCCCAATCCTATGGTGTGTTAATAACGTTTAGCTCTCTTTTGTGGATCTAGCGTTAATGTCTTACTCAATTGCAAAAGACCCTTAACCTTAACCTTAAGTAGGCAACAATACAGTATTTGGTAGAGTGAAAGTAAAAGTTCCAGTGATTTGTTTAAGAAACTCTTGAATTTGCAAAACATTAAAGCTAAGGATATTCATTGATTACCTGAGTCAAAAATGCACACATGGTGATTTATTGATGTAAAAATGCCCACTCCCACTCCCCCTGCCAGTATTTGCTAACCTTTTCTTTAGAAATCTACAAACAAGGTGTTAATATACTCTTCCCCATGCAAGATATTTGCAGTTTTTAGGTAAAGTTTCATACACTGTATTTACTCAACTTTTTCACCATTTGGGAAATGCCAACATTTGCCAAATTCATAAACTAAATGCAAAGATTTTGCCCATCTCTGGTTTTCGGCGAATAGTACAGTATGTTTTCAAACAAATACAATTGGTTCTGCTGCTGGAATTTCTTAAAGTGGGATAGATGTCATTAGTATACACCTTATATTATTAGTATTTCACCGTACACATTTTTGTTTAATGTTGCATATTCCCCCCCCCCCCAAAAAAAACAGTAGGTTCACCTTATTACTTGTTCATAAATATTACAATACTTCAGAAGATTGTTGTTCAGCAGATAAAGTTATAGGTTATTCTTATAGCATTACTTGTAGATGGAAGTTCAATCAATGGTGATAGCATGTGCTCTTTCTCTCAGATGGTAATTACAGTATAGAAGAGAGAGAAAGAGTGACACACACACAAAGAGAGAGAGCGACACACACACACAGAGAGAGACACACACAGAGAGAGAGAGAGAGAGCGACACACATAGAGAGGGTGAGAGACAGAGAGTGAGAGAGTGACAGAGAGAGTAACAAAGAGAGAGAGAGTAACACAGAGAGACCCAGTCAGTCATCCCACCCCCTCACAATCTCTCACACACTCTCTCACACACACTCTCACATTCGCTCTCTCACATACACACACACTCTCTCACACACACACTCTCACATACACACACACACTCTCACATACACTCTCTCACACACACTCTCACATACACACTCTCACATACACACTCTCACATACACACTCACACACACACTCTCACACACACTCACACACACACTCACACACTCTCTCACACACTCACACACACTCTCACACACACTCTCTCACACACTCTCACATACGCCCTTTCCTCTGTTGCTCGACTGCTAAAACTCTGACTCAGGCCCTCATTCTCTCAAGTCTTGATTACTGTAACCTCCTGCTGTCCGGCCTTCCTGCCTCTCACCTGTCTCCCCTACAATCTATCCTAAACGCTGCTGCCAGAGTCACGCTACTCTTTCCTAGATCTGTCTCAGCATCTCCCCTCATGAAATCCCTCTCCTGGCTTTCGATCAAATCCCGCATCTCACACTCCATTCTTCTCCTCACTTTTAAAGCTTTACACTCTTCTGCCCCTCCTTACATCTCTGCCCTAATTTCTCGTTATGCACCATCCAGACTCTTGCGTTCTTCTCAAGGATGTCTTCTTTCTACCCCCTTTGTATCTAAAGCCCTCTCCCGCCTTAAACCTTTTTCACTGGCTGCCCCACACCTCTGGAATGCCCTTCCCCTCAGTACCCGACTTGCACCCTCTCTATCCACCTTTAAGACCCACCTTAAGACACACTTGCTTAAAGAAGCATATGAATAGCACTGTGGATATTCTGAACACATGATACATAAGCTTCGCCCCCTACAGACGCACTTACCAGAACTCCCTCCTACTGTCTCTGTACGTTCTCCCTACCTATCAATTAGACTGTAAGCTCCTCGAGGCAGGGACTCCTCTTCCTTAATGTTACTTTTATGTCTAAAGCACTTATTCCCATGATCTGTTATTTATATTATCTGTTATTTATTTGATTACCCCATGTATTACTACTGTGAAGCGCTATGTACATTAATGGCGCTATATAAATAAAGACATACAATACAATACAATACACACTCACACACACTCTCACACACACACACACACACACACACACACACACACACACACACACACACACACACACACACACACACACACACACACACACACACACACACAGTGTGAGAGAGAGACCTTTTGTCTCTCACATTGCAGCTCAGATGTTCCTTGCAGAGAGAGATTTTAGGGAGAGATTTTAGGAAGAGGTCTTAGAGAGAGAGAGATGCTCAAGATACTGTACAACTGATTTCTAACATTTACAGAAATCACAGTATTTTCTGAAGAGCGCATCCTAGATTTTCACTAGCATAAAGGAAAATATAAAATTACTTATCCATGTGTAGCCCCAATATGTAATTTATTGTACTGTTATTCCTACAGTACTGCCAAAAAATGTCCAAACCCTGAAAAATGTACCTTGCTTGTAAAATATTTTTTTTTCATTATTATGACTATTATTATTATTATTATCTTTTCGGCATTGTATATCTGCAGCATAAAGTTGAACAATGTGGGGGTAAGGACAAGAACAAAACATAAAATAATCAAAAAAATCAAAAACATAATTAAACATAATTAAACATATAGGTAAGAAGGTTACCTACTTAAGAAAACCCTGTAGAAGTCTTGGAGGCAGAAATGAGATTAAGTAATAATGGTGAAGGAAAGGCGTTACTCATGAGTTCGTGCATCGACTGCGTGTGGGAGAGTACGTGGTGATTGCATTGGAAATGTAGAGAGTGGCTGTATCATGGAGAGCTTAGTAAGCAACAACAAGAACCTTGAATTTAATTCAGTATAGGGAGCCAGTGTAGGGACATAGTAAATGAGACTGGCAGCAGCATTTAGGATGGATTGTTGGAGGGACAGTCGGAGGAGAGGAAGACCGACTAGGGGCAGGTTATATTAGTCAGGTTATTAAAAGTTCTTACAGATGCAGCCAACATTAATACACCCACTGTCATGCTCCCGTGGCTGCAATAGAACGGCAGCCCAGCCCTCTTCTTGCATGTGGCTGTTTCCGAACAATAGGCACTGCTCCCACTGGTGCATTTGTATGTTACGCTGCAGCCTACTGTACCAGTGGTTGTATAATGTTGACTACATGTGTAATTTAGCATTTGGGTGGATTGTAAAGTGAGAAGTGGGCATATTTTAGCAATCTTTCAGAGGTGGAAACAGCAGAAATGGATGAGGTACTGTATGTGTCGTTTTTATAGCAATACAACATAATTGTCTACGTGTCAATATGTAATGTTATCATTTTTCACCAAACTTGTCCTTTTGAGTCAGGTAAAAGGAATAATACAGTCAATTTGCCCAAAACAATAAAAGATAATGAAACTTTTGAAAAAAAAATCAATACAATATGTGCTCAGAGACATTAATATAAAAAACAATCTGTATCAAAATATGTTTTTCAATGTCATCTCCCAAAAGAAAACACTTTTGTAAACTTTGTTTGTGAATCAGTAACAGAAAATATTAAGTGTCAACCCAATGAGAACAGGCTAAAATCATGTATGCAGAATGCATCTAATAAAAAATTATATCCATATGCTAATTCTTCCATATATATATCCTACTCAATAGGCATGATCAGGTAAATCTTACTCGCTAACGAAAATGTTGATTTCCCTCTAAGCATATATGATTTGCAAAAATATCTTAAAATGTTGCAGGAATTTTGTGTGTGAATCATTATGCATGATATGCCCATGTTTAATTAGTTGTGTCAAAATGCACAAGATATAGAACCGTTGCAATGCAATTCTTAACCATTATATGATATTTGTACAAGTAAAACTGCTATTTACAACACAACACAAAGTCATACATAAACTATGAATAGAACCTTACGCTTCGTACTAAATTGTGGAGGCCACATATTCAGGAAAGAGCAACACACATAATGTACAGTATGATATACACCAAATAATCTATATACAATTTTGAAAAATGGAAGAAATGAAATAAACTAGACTTTAGTTTATTTCAGAATTTAAGGTATTTCATTTTCATATCTCGTTAACTAGAGGATATTTAGTTACTAGATGATGTATTTGTTTGCCTTCTCCAAAAACGGTATAGAAGAATGGATTCCTTGATGCAGCTGTCGCGATGTGGTATTCTCAAGGGAAGGGGTGGTTCCCACAATACAAACTGAGCTACATATCTCATACAGATGGTTCGGTCGTTATTCGAACACTTCACGCGGATATTTTTGTGGGAAACCGTGATCACAACCGGGACAAAATTCGCTGTGTTTAAAGAAATGATTGTGGCGCATTAGATGCCCAAAGCAGAGACCCCTGCTGTGTGAATGCTACCGGCGTCTGCCTTTGTGTAATAGATGCACAGTAAGAGAGTCTGAATCAGTTACTCTAACTGCGCGCCTCTCACAGGCGATCGCGGGGGTTTTATTAAAATTCTAAAATTACAGTTTTGTAGCAGAGGGTATATCCATCTGCTCTGTGAAAAAATGATAGGAACTCACCAGCAAAGAAGTTTAAAGCTAATTTATTAAACTACATAAAAAATAAAAAAACAAACAGTACAGCGTACTCTCCCACGCGTTTCACGCCCACTATGGCGCTTTCTCAAGGAGCACCCCATAACGGGGCCTGTATCTCAAGAAGTAGGGGGTCCCCGAGGCTGAAATAAAATTTGCTCATTTCAGGAAACACCCTGCTCACGCACACAATAAATACAAATTAAAAATGTAAGCAGCTTCATTACCTTAGCGTCCACAAAAACATGGCCTATACAGTACAGTACATTTAAATAAATCACCCCCCTCCCCCCGCATCACCAAACACACATACAGTACATTACATTAATGGGCTAAATAACTATTATCCAGATATGGATAATAGATTATTTGGCCCATTATTAAACACATTAACTAGCATAATAAAATAAATACTAGCATAATAAAATAAACCAGTTCTACTTACCACTGCAATACAGTATGAATCCCCTCCACCAGCTAAGCCCATCTGTCCTCCTTTGCCAAAAATACATAGCAAATACATTCTGACACATACAGTAACATCTCCAAATAAAAACAGAACAATGCAAATAAAAATAAATCTCATCTCCCAAGAACACAGCACCTACAGTACAGTACAGTTGGCAAATCAATCTAACAAATGACTATCAAACAATGTAATTTTACAATGTGTACAGTACATGATGCAAATAATCTGTGCATCATGTACTGTACACTACAGTATGCCAAGCAATGCTCTAAATAAAATAAAATAAATAAAATACCATCAATCAATCCATTCACAAATCAATTGAAATACAATCCAAATATATATATATATGTATATGTGTGTATATATATGTATGTGTGTAGATGTGTGTATATGTGTGTGTATGTATATATACTGCTGCGGCCAAGTTTATTCGAGCATTTGCCCGTTCTTGGCCGCAGCAGTAGCCTGGCGCGCGCCCGAGAGTGACGGGCGCGCGCCGAAGCAGCGGAAGAGCGCCCTCCGATCGGGGCGCTCTCCCTACCGCTGCCGGGTCCGCCGGGTCCCCCGGAATCCCCTGCCGCTGTCCCGCGATCGCGGGACACCAGGGCTCCCTCGGGGAGCCCCTGGACACGCGTGCAGGGGGAGCACGCTCCCGAAGACGCGTGACCGCGCGCACGCCGAGGGGCGGCCACTAGCAAGCCGGGAAATCTCCCGGCTTGCGGTACCGGCCACACTTTAATAAAGTGTGTCGGTAGTGTATATGTTGGCAAACTGTAAACTGATGATCCACTGATACTTATCCCATATGCACACATGAAAAGAGATATTTACCAGATGTTGGTCCAGGAAACAGAGACAGCACACAACCAGGAGAGTACAAAAAAACTGTATTCATAAGAAGTACATGGCACTGCATCCAACGTTTCGGTCATCAGAATGTGACCTTCCTCAGGGACGTACACGTTGGATGTCCAGACCCTGCAGTCCAATATCACATATGCCCATCTGTGTCTTTATAAGATATTATCTATTTGGTTGTCCCTTCCATTAAGCAGATACTTTCTTCATACATATCCACTTTATAATCATTATTTATTTGATTATTTTATTCATTTTTATTAATTTTCTGGTAATTTTATATATATTGTTTTATTATTCCTTGTGTTTTATTCATTATTTTGTTATTGAATACTTAATTTTAGTATTGTTTATCCCTTGATCATTCCTACCCCCCCCTCCCCCTACATATAGACATATTTGTTTTTGTTTATATTTTGCCTTCCCTTTGTGTAAGCCTTTTTATCCACCTAAGGCATAATCTTGCTATGATAGGCTTACCTATTTGAACTCTGAACCTATTGAAGGACACGATCGAGTTACCTAGCAACTAGCTGTTATAAATCCTTAGTGAGGGCATGAATTACCAGCAACCCTTTGAGAAAGTCACAGCACGTGACGAAACGCGTCAGGAAACGGAACTGCGTCATCACGCAAGCGCATGACAGGCCGCATCGAGCGCTGATACACATTGTGGCCGGCAGAGATTGGAGATAGTACCTAAACTCAAAGACTGCACCATTGATTTTAAGGAGCTTTTCTACTCATGCACCAGAGAACATCTACCAGCAGCTTCAAGTGAGAGTTGGACTGCAAGGTCTGGAGGCTGAGTGACCAGAGTTGGCGGTGATATATCACAAACTGCTTGATTTTAACTTACCCTTGTGAGTGGATTTTCTACCCCCCTTCCCCACCCCTCCCCCTTTCCCAAATAAATGTACTGTATTACGCTATGGGGCGTGCACTCTCTCTTTTTCTCTTCTAATATATATATATATATATATATATATATATATATATATATATATATATATATATATATATATATATATATATATATATATATACACTTAGTTAAGTTATGGTGGGTAAAAAAAGTGACTAAAACCCTCCATAGTAAAGCATATAGCAAATAAAATATTACTGTTTGTTCATTTGCATGTCTTAGACAGGTCTTCAACCCTGCCTTTCACCATTATCACCCAGAACACAGTGCTTCCACTGCAGCAAGGGATTCTGGGAAATGACTTGCAAATGAGCACACACTGCTATGCATCTTAATCCAGGTTGTGCTCAAAAGCTGTGAAATGCAGCAAACATAAGCTTATATGGGACCATGTTATATGGTTTTGAAGCAAAAGGTGGCTCTGTGTGCTCATTTGCATGTCATTTCCCATAATCCCTTGCTACAGTGGAAGCACTGTGTGCTGGGTGAATGGCAGGGTTGCAGACCTGTCTAAGACATGCAAATGAGCATACAGTAATATTTCCATGATACTTATATATATAAAGATTTATATATATACACTGTATATTTACTAATTTTCTTATCTTTTTATCCGTTATCTAATTCCTTATGATATCCCTTCCCCTATCTACATGTACATCTATTTATCTGTATCCATCTACTATTTATCTGTCTTTAAAGATGTACTGTATACTTCTGCCTATCTGTCTATCTATTTACATATATCTATTTTTTTAGTTTTATTTCTCTATCATCCATTTATACTCTGTTTTACCAGCATGTGGATGTGTGTCTCAGGGAGCCACAAAATGGGATGCCTCCCACTATTCATTCTAGCATGCGGCCCGGCACCCTACGGGAACACTCAGTCTCAACTGCACAACTGTGCATATGGGAGCTCGCAGAACTAGGTACTGTGGGGAATTACATAACTCCAACCAGCTTCACAATGCAAGGCCAGCAGCAATCCACTGATGAGACCCAAAGGTGAGTAGATTTGCTTGCTTGCTGCAAACTTTCCTTTTTAGAAGCTGTGGGTAAAAGCAGACACAGGGGGTTATGCACTAAGCAGTGATAAGTGGGTTTTCTGGGTGCTATGCACAAAGCACTGATAAGTACTTTTAAGTGAAATAAATGCCTTTATTGCGTGATACTGCCTGTTGTGAGATTCACAAAGCAGTGATAACAGTGCAGTATTGTGCTATAATGAATTTTTATCCCACTTAAAAGCACTTATCACTCCTTTGTGAATCTCACAGCAGGCAATATCACGCTATAATGGTTTTTTATCTCACTTAAAAGCACTTATCACTGCTTAGTGCATAACCCCCAATATCTTGAAGGGATCCACATTAAAGGGAATAAGAGTCCCTGACTGCATTGGAAGCCCTATTTGGTTTGTGATTATGGGGTAAGGCAGGTGTGGGAGACATGTATGAGATGTTCTTCTAACTTTGTTTTGCTCACCATAACTTTGTATATCTAGCTTTTTATAACAGTGCTGACACATTAACATTCTATTTTTAAGTTCAAGGAAAAACCACATGAATGTATATATTTTTTAATGCAACAGATACAGATCCACAATGCACACTAGATAAAGTAAGTGAATACAAACTAGTGACAATATAACTGCAATTACAAATGCAGTCCAAATACATCACTGATCTTCTGCAGCAGTCTCCTCCGTGTCATCATAGAGCTGAATCACGTATTCTGGTATCTAGTAAAACCTAATGCAGAGAGAGACACATATAGAACTGCTGATGGTATACAGATGCAGCAGCCGTTATCTGACCATTTCTCGGGTTGAATGATGCACTATAGTGCGTGGGGGTCCGAGATGGTTTGCTGCAGACTAAATGGCCCATAGGATTAACACAGCAGTGGTCCCTGCTGTGTTAATCCTACCGGGGTCTTCCTGTCTCTAAGAGACAAGCAGTAAGAGAGAGGCTGAATCAGTCACTCTACCTCGGCGCTTCTAAAAGGCGATAGCCGGGGTTTTACTTAAATTTAACATATTGTAGCAGGCGGTCTCCGGAGCTGAACCGCATTGATTTCAGGTCCGGGGACCCCCTACTTCCCGAGTTACAGGCCCCGTTATGGGTTGCCAATATCCCCGCCATGTTAAAATCCTGTGGGCCACGTGACTGTGGGATTTTAACATTGCAGGAGATACCGGCACCCCATAACAGGGCCTGTTACTCGGAAAGTAGGGGTCCCGGGGCTGAAATCAACTTTTTTCAACTCACAAGACACCCTGCTCCTGCACACTAGTATCAAACACACCCCCCTACACCCCCCCCAAGAAAATAATCATTACTTTAGTGGATAGCTACTAAGGTAATGAAGCTGCTTACATTTTTTTTATTATGGTGTGTGTGAGCAGGGGGTCTCCTGAGCTGAACAAAGTTGATTTCAGCCTCGGGGACCCCCTGCTTCCCGAGATACAGGCCGTTATGGGGTGCCGGTATCCCTGCAATGTTAAAGGCCTCCGGTCACATGACATGGAGGATTTTAACATGGCGGGATTACCGGCACCCCATAACAGGGCCTGTATCTCGGGAAGCAAGGGGTCCCGAGTCTGAAATCAACTTTGTCAGCTCAGGAGACACCCTGCTAATGCATACTATGAATAAAAATAAAATGTAAGCTGCTTCATTACCTTTGCGGCTAACCGCTAAGGCAATGAAGGGGTAAAGGCAGACTACCAGGTTTATTGGGGGCAGAGGGGGTGAGTGAAGGGGCTAATAGCCCCAGGATGGGTGATTAGGCCTCTCAGGTGGGATTGGGAGGGGTTAACCCTTCATTACCTTATTGGTAGTAACCGCTATGGTAATGAAAGGGTTAACCCCATCCCACTACCCACCGAGGACTGACCACCCACCCATGTGTTCTGTATGGAAACACTTGGCAAATAGCCCCAAGTTCGCAAACTTCTACAATTAAAGGTCATTTTCCTGTTTACTTACAAATCAAGTGAGGAATATGTGATCATGAATAAGTCAGTTGTTGATTAATATTCCCAGATATTGATCATTAAAACTATTATTGGAGGTTAATGAATGTGGGCAACAATATCTGAAATATATTTCCTGTTTTGTTATGTCACAATAAAGACATGGTAGGAAATGCTCCACACATTATGCTACATCAATATATAATAGAATTGATCCTTTAAAGAGTTAATCCCCAAATTCTTTCAAGCACTAGCAATTTATCTCCACATGGGCCTGCCAAATTCTGCGACAGATAAATATTTAATGAAGATATACTGTAGTAAAGCTTTTATGAGTGTATAAGATGCAATGCAGGTAACGTGGATATGCTATGTGGTTGAAAGTGGGGGAACGAGGTACAAACATAAGTCCTAAAGTGGGAGTGAGGCCGAAGCTGGGTACTGATAAAGATGAATATCAGGTCACCAAATGTCTAGAATGCAGAATAAGTAGTAACAGAGGTCCGTCTGTGAATGTCCCAGTCTGTGGAGCTATGAGAGCCTATCCTGCCTCCACGTAATGATGGATGTACATCTAGTGTGGTATACGGTGTATACGGAGGCGGGCTCACCTGATCCAAAGTGCTCCGGGTCACCTCCATCAAACGCCCTGCACAATCTGCCACAATGAAGCCTGTTTGTCCTGGTACGCTCCGTCGAGCTGGCTGTGATGTCACTGGATGCGACTCCCCTCGGGGGGAGGTCCCTGTGTAGTCCGATCCGGCCCCTAAAGAGCAGCTAGTGCTCTGGCATCACTCGCACCTGCGGGTAACGTCCATTGAGTATGGTAATGGTATAAGCACTTCCTAGATCCTTGTTCCAAAGCGTGCTCCCAAAGTGGTGATATATGGTAGAAAAAAGGGGGGGAACATGGGTCAATGCTAGGGTAGAAATGAGGCTGGTAGTAGGTAAAATTAAATCGCTTTATTGGGCATATACAGTAAGCCAAAAATACTAAAAAACAGCACACATCCCCTGACGCGTTTCCCGCCTCTCAGGGCGCTTTTTTTTTGAGAGGCTGGAAACGGGTCAGGGGATGTGTGCTGTTTTTAGTATTTTCAGCTTATATGCCCAAGAAAGCGATTTAATTTGGCCTATTACCAGCCTCATTTCTACCCTAGCAGTGCCCCATGCCCCCCCCCCTTTTTCTAAAGCTATTATGAAGTAATCTGTAGAACATTTAAAATAAAAATAATAGAAACAAGACAATACTGTATGTTAATGAAATACATTTAGAAAAAAATAGAGGAGTTATTATAAATAAAAAAAGTATTAACTATGTTCGGAGGTTGCAAGTACATTTTTTTGTTTGTTGATGACCATTTAAAAATCCATAATTCAGTGTAGTGTCTGCTACCGAATCTGTTTTGAAACATTTTCAACAATTGATTAATCTGTCCTATGTGTTAAATGAGCATTCAGCTTGATAGATGTACAAATAAAAAAGGAATGACAGGTTTTGGCTTGCTAGTGTATCAAACTTGTAAAAATAACTGCAAGTACTGGTCACAATGGACATATGAACATTTCCAACTAATATTCATTGTGACACCGAAATCAGATGAAGTTAATAAGATAAAAACAAATGTGATATACAGTAAGTAGATTATTTGAAATGTTACCATGAATACTGCTTGCATAGTTAATGACTTTTGAGATTTACGGTTTAATTCCATTGCAAAAATGTTTAAATTTTAAAGGATAATGCCAAAAATATTAGCAAAATCGGTCCACACATTTTAATTTGGCAGTACTTAAATTTTTTCTTTCAAAGTAATACTACATATTACAGTGATGTGTTTTTCTAATATATTAATTAAGTCTTTTTACTGAATATAAAAAAAAATAGTATGCAAAGTGATGGTTATATATCAGTGTAGGTTATGACATGTTTAAGAGGTCATAGTTAAATTCTTAAATTAGATCTCGCATTGCATTAACAGAAACGTTAAAGCCATTTTAGAACAACTTCTACAAACACGAGAAACGGATAAGAGAATAGAATGATCCTTTGACTCCATAAGACTGTACTTTTTTATTATGACACATCATACAGTAGATACATTTTGTGGTTAAAACTACTTCGGAGTCCCCAAAACATCAACACCTGTCTGAATTTACTGAAAATCTTCTTTCCAGAAATTATGAAATACGTAGAAAACAATTAAACATACCAGTGGACCTATGGTGATTGTACTGGATGGTGGTTAATGTACTGTACAGGTACAATATATGGGTCTAAGCTATTACTGGTGTTACCATCACTGTCTGTGATATTATATACACAGTTCCATACAGCTGTAGCGGCCATTATTCAAACACTTCACGCATTGTGTACATCGAAATACCATGACGCGGGATGTCTTCCAACCTTACCGCCTTAAGACGCGAGTGCGGCGAGTGCAGAAAATGGCATTTTAGAGTTCTGGTATTTAAACACCTTAAATTGACACAATAGCACAGTACTGTACACATTGCAATTCATTCATTTCATTGCACCAAAAGAAACGGAATCCATGAAATTCAAACAAAGCAATCGAGATAAGCACGGGTGCCTGGGGCAATTGGCCGCGTTCATGCTGCGTGGATTACAGCAGAGCACACGAAATTGGCGCCGTGATTTGTTTGAATAATGGCCGCTGCAGCTGTAGTTCTTCTGATTGCTGGCTTTGGCTTAATACTGTGGTGAGTATTTATTCCTAAAATACAGTAATATTCTTAACTCTTCTCTCCCTGCCTACCCTACCCACTTGTTTTCTTGTTTCAGCAAGTGGATCGCCAGGCTTAGTTCTGAAACATTTACGGGTGTTTCAGTACAGAGTTTGTCTCAGCTAAGAGACCTCAGAACCCAGGGTTATAGTAGCATCATGCTGGACATGAAAAGTAATCCCCCCTAATTAGCTTTAGCTGATGGAATACCGACAGATGATGGCTGGCCGATTCAGAGGCTGGACCAAAGAGGAGTTAGTGGCTCATTTTCAGGACATATGTGTATTCATGATCTACTACAGAATGAGGCTGAGATGTCAGAAAAGCCTATGGAGCAGGGGGCAAGCTGTCTCTGCTCCCACATCCCCACCTTCGGGCCGCAACCATATTGCCCAGTTCAAAGAGTTATCTGTACCGCAGAGAACCACGTCCTCCCTCAGACAGATATTAGATGATCTGGGGCTCAATGTATCCTCGGAGGAACATAGTTCCATCATCTGATACATGGGCTAGAATATGGCCACAGACCAAAGACGGTCACTCTGTTGCCATACTTCGATGGGAAGTCAGGATTCCGTAGCCAGCCCGTCCCTGTGGCTGAGCTACAACAGCCTCCCAAAAGCTGGGAGTGGACTGCCCAGCCACAATGTGCCCCACAAACCCTGGTCCAGGCCACATCATGCTAACCTATGACCGATCGCATATATGTAGATGCTGCCTGCAAGAGAAGGGCTCCAGGTGTCCAATCCATCAAACGCATTGCCTACTGTACCCTCTATAAACAGCGTATCCCACTCAAGAGAATGACCCTCCAGTGCTCTAATTGTTCTTGTGGGTATGACCCAGAGGAAAAAGCGGATGAGCCACACCTGACCGGTGTTTGTGGGCTCTACACCAGCAATCTGTTTACAAGACACTGGGGTGACTATAAACCTAGTGCACCCTGGCTTAGTCCAACCAGAGCGCATTTTACCAGATCGGCATACTGTTGTGCTCTTCGCTGATGGAGTCTTGTTCACCATCCAATTTGCCCATGTGTTTCTTGATTGAGGAGCAGGCTGAGGTTACAGGGAGTTCTGACTGGCAATGTGTTGCTGGCCAATGACCTAGGGCAGATTGTATGTGATTGGTCTATTCTAATTGCTCACAGGTCCAGCCAGGCGGTCTCAGCGCTGGCTCTAGCCCCTCTCTGGATTCATCCATTCCAGATGCCACCCTCACTCTGGATTGGCTCAATGAATTAAAGGAACATTGCTGATTTGGTCAGCACTCAGTTCTTCATGTTTCCAAATGGAGCTTGGTAAACTAAAGAAAACTACGCTGATCAGAGCTCCACTGTTATTCCAATTTGGTCTCAGTGTTGAGAGATCTACATAACGTGGACTGTATAGATTCGGAGCAGTATCCTCTTATTACTAGAAAACTGGGAATTATTATTAACCCCTTTCACATACAGTACACACAAACACGTGCACACGGGTAGCATGTAAGTGACAGCCACTGTCCTTAGTTTCCATTTTTATCCCAGGTTGGTCTACCCCTTTAAACAAGCAATGTGGAAATCTAAAATCATCTTCGATCTGTATTTTTATATGAACATTTTTATAATGTAATGATAATTCACATACCAAAAAAAACAGTTGGCGGTGATACAAAATATCAATTAAGAAAATCTTATTAAATTGCTTTAGGCACATTCTATTGCCTTATATTGGTTTGGATCGTTATTAGTCTCCCCTTCATACTGTTCATTACACTGTGAAATGTGGTAATGGAAAAAGGGATACCTGGCGCTCAAATTGTCACTATGTCCATAGGAAACAGAAACAGTCTCTTAAGATTCTCCCAGAGTTTCCAAATCATAAAGATGATGAAGGGAGATGTTCCTCACTGCTGCAGCTTTTCACCTACAAACGACCAAAAAGGCACACCATTGCGCAGTACTCCTGATCTTAAAAGCCTCCCAAACACATACAGTACAGGGAAAAATTACTATTATCCAAATACAGTATGGATAATAGTGCATTTACCCATTATAAAATCAAACATTAGCCAGCTAGCATAAATAAAGTACATAAAACGTTCAACTTATCCCTGCCATCATGAAGGGAGTCCTCATCAGCATACTCCAGGTCCATGTCCTCCGTTGCCAGAAAGAATACATTAAAAAATACAATCTAATGGACCTTAACTCTTTAATTATCTTAGCGGTTAATAACAGCTATTGTAATTAAGGAGTTAACCTCCGTCCCCTGCTACCCACCTGGGAGGCCTAACACCCACTCTGGGCCCACTATACCCACCCTGTACCCATTGATTGGCACAGTGGTATATCATATCCTTATAATATGGGCAGATAAGCCACTATATCAATCAATGGTTAACCTAATGCAATTAATTAATGCCAAAAATACACAATAATCAAAAAAATACACAAGCACCTAAAGACCCCAACAATAAAATAACTAAATAGCCAAAAAGAACATATCACAAATAATTATCTATCACCAAAATCGCTAAATAATGACATTTATGTTATTCCAAAACAAAACAATTAAAAAAAACAACTATCCAAGCAAACTTTGAAACAAATAAAACCACTAGCCAACAAAACAAATAATGAATTTAAAACACTAGCCAACAAATCAATAAATTAATTTAAACACTAGCCAACAAAACAATTAATACATTTATAACAGTAGCCACAAAACAAATAATTAATTTGAACCGCTAACCAATCATAAAATGTACTAAAAACCAGCAATCCAAATTCAAAACAATTTAATCCAAACAATAAACAGAAATCGAAAAAATAACAATCAATAGAAAACAAGCATTTGCCAAAAAATGCATTGGCTGTCACTGTATTTATCTGTACCCTAAAGGGGCACCGATTAATACATTATCAGTTATGGGCAAGCTAATAAAGCTTTGCGTGTCCTGATCTGGTTTACGTGTCCTGAACTGGCAGATTTCAAGTGTTGGTTGCATTAAGTGTGCAGTTAGAACTAGAAGGAAAGGGAAGTTCTGTATATACTGCTGTATACTATCAGGGGTAGCTGGATTTGGGGAGTATGCAGTGGTTTAATTTATTTTCAAAGTGTGTGGTAATTAAAAGCCTGTAGGAGAAAAAAAGAAAGAAGGGATTTTTTTTCCTGCCTGAGTCAGCAGAGGGTGTAGTTAGTTAATTGCTAACTTAACACAACTGGTCGGTGTCCTTATTTAAACAGAGATTGCTCACGAATCCTGAGCTTGCGTGTCCTGAGTTGCATGACATGTTGATTTCAAGTGCTGGTTGTATTAAGTGTGCCGTTTGAACAAGGAATGGGTTAAACAAGGTATAGTATATTGAAGTAAAGTTTACTGTTAGTACTTATAAACTTCATAATTGCTACAATGAGCAGGATTGAAAATGCCACTCAATGCACATTTTGCCATATGTATGTGCACTTGGAGCAGCTGTTCCAAGGAGCATACCGCTTTGAGAAGTGTGAGCAGAGTCAGAGATTGCTGTTCTGAAGAGGAAACTTGCAATATTGAGGGACATTGACAATCTTGAAAGGATTTAGTGCAAACTGAGCAGGCCCTTGCTTCGACTAGTGGTGCAGATAGTGGCACTGTTAGTGAGGAGCAGGTAGGTAGCTGGGTAACAGTTAGAAGGGGAAGCAGGGGCAATAAGGAGAGGCAGGCCAGTTCTTCTAAATAAAGTGCCTGACACTTCTTGATAAAGTGCATAACCTGCACGAAACGCGTAGAAGGGCTGCAACCCTCGATTTTTATGGCTTCCCATTAGAGTGATTATTTTTCTGCCAGATCTGCTTCTCTCTCTCTTGCTGTGCGCTGCACACACACATTGCATTGGATTTCTCTGGACTTGGACACAGCTGCATGCTTTGGGGAGAGCTGCTGGGGACTTGTGAGTACTCATACCTAGGGCCAACCCAATGAGGAGGGGGGAGGTATTTCTGTATGCCTAACCCCCACCTTCAGGGTGTTCTAGAGCCCCTATTTAGGTTAAAGTACATTTGAATTATTACAACATTAATTATATACCCAGTGTGCTCTTTCCCTTTCATGAATGGACTATATGTTGGGATAGGACCAGGCATTTGAGCATCATCTCTCCTTTACAGTTCTTAGCTGACCCATCCCAATTGATTTGCCATGAGTGAAGATTTTGGGAGTGACAGGGCAGACACGGCTGGGGGAGATGATTCCTCTAGCAGTCAGGTGAATAGTTCCTCCTGCACACAGGGGGCTCAGGATGCTCAGATACAAAGAAAGATTGTGGTGGTAGGAGACTCCATTATTAGGAAGGTAGATAGGGCAATCTGTTGCCGTGTCCACATGAACAGTTTGTTGGCTCTGGGGTGCTCGGGTTCGGCACATTATGGATCGGGTTTACAGATTGTAGGGAGGGACTGGGATTGACCCAGCGGTCTTGGTACATGTTGGCACCAATGAAAAAGTTAGAGAAAGATAGAGGTTCCTAAAAAATGATTTCAGGGATATAGGTCAAAAGCTTAAGGCAAGGACCTCCATGGTAGTATTTTCTGAAATACTACCAGTGCCATGCGCTACCGCAGGGAGACAGTAAAAGATTAGGGAGGTTAATGCATGGCTAAGAAAGTGGTGTAGGAAGGAGGGTTTTGGTTTTTTAAAGCACTGGGACTCCTTTTCTAAGAGGTGCCATCTTTATTCTAGGAACAGATTGCACCTCAATGAAGAGGGGTCTTCTGTGCTAGGGGGGAGAATGTTAAAAAGGTTGGAGGAGATTTTAAACTTGGATGGCGGGGGAAGGGGAATGAAACAGATAAACTAAATAGAATAGATGAGGAAACAAGGGGTTATGGAGGTAGAATGGGAGCAAGTGTGAATTTGACAAGCTGCGAGACACTCATAGCAAATACAGATAATACTAGAAAACTTCTACAGACTAAACCAAGTTGGCGCAGAAAGGAAGGATTAGATAAGATAATAGTACAGGCTGAAAAAAAACTTAAATGCATGATTGCTAATGCAAGAAGCCTGACAGATAAAATGGGGGAGCTTGAATTAATAGCTACAAGGGAGCAGTATGATATCATAGTCATTACTGAAAGATGGTGTGATGAAAGTCATGACTGGGCAGTTAATTTAGCGGGTTATTCCCTTTTTCAGAAGTATCGAGCAAATAGAAGAGGAGGTGGAGTATGCTTATATGTTAAACCGGATCTAAAACCTATTATAAGGGAAGATGTTTATGAAGGGAATTATGAAAATGTAGACACCTTGTGGATAGAAATTAGCAGTGGAGGTAAAAGTATAAAGAAAATGTTTATAGGGATATGCTATAAACCACCAAATATCTGTGAGATTGAGGAAGTTAAAATACTTTTGCAAATGGAGAAGGCATCAAAACTACAGTAGTTCATGTTTGTATAATGGGTGATTTTAATTATCCAGACATAGACTGGGGCAATGAGATTAGCATTACAACAAAAGATAACAGGTTTTTGGGGGTGATTAACGACAATTATATGATCCAAATGAGGAACCAACCAGGAGAGGGGCAATACTGGATTTGGTAATATCAAACAATGTAGAAGTAATAGCAAATATTCAAGTGTGGAACATTTTGGTAACAGTGATCATAACATGGTCTCATTTGAAATAAATGATCAAAAAACAGATTACTTGGGTTCAACAAAGACCTTAAACTTTAGAAAGGCTGATTTTAATAAATTTAGGACTAATCTACAAGTAATACATTGGGATGATGTTTTTGCAGGGAAAAATTTAGAAGATAAATGGGCAGTCTTTAAAACATTGTTAGAAAAGCACACTCATCCGTGTATACCCTTGGGTAATAAGTATAAAAGAAATAAGTCAAAACCAATGTGGCAAAATAAACAGGTAGGGGAGGAAATGGACAAGAAAAGGCAGGTGTTTAGATTCTTTGGGGGGGATTCACTAAGCAGTGAGCTATTGCACCTGATTGGGAATTCCCACGATAAAAAATGAAGCCAGACACGGGATTCACAAAGAAGTGAAGCGCAGTTGGGTAGGTGCGGGCAAAAACATGCCTGATCATGTGAGTTGTTTTTTTTCCCCTGCTATCGTGCTTAAAAATCTAAAGCGCGATAGCCGATTGGAAAAAAAAACAGCCTTTAAGAACTGCATGGAGACGCTGCATCTCAATGCACGGCTCTTACAGGCGATCTTACAGTATACATATACATTTTAATACTAGTGTACATATGACGGGCTGAGCTTAACCGCATTGGTTTCAGCCTCAGGGACCCCCTACTTCATGAGATACAGGCCCCGTTATGGGGTGCCGGTATCCCCTGTGATTTTAAAGCTCCCGCTTCACGTGACCGGGGGATTTAAATCCTGCAGGGGATACCGGAACCCCATAATGGGCCTGTATCTCATGAAGTATGGGGTCCCCGAGGCTGAAACCAATGCGGTTCAGCGCAGGAGACCCCTGCTCATGTACACTAGTATTAAAACACATATCAATAAAAAATAATTAATTACCGTAGAGGCTGTCCGCTATGGTAATGAAGCTGCATTAATGTAATTTTTAGAAACAGTGTGCGGGAGCAGGGGGTCTCCCGAGATGAGTTACATTGATTTCATGTCTCGGGGACCCCCTTCATCCTAAGTTACAGGGCCAGATATGGGGTGCCGGTATCTCCTCCATTATTTAAATGTCCCGCGTCATGTGACGCGGATGCTTTAAAAACGGTGGCGACACTGGCATCTGATGCCCCATACTGGGGCCTGTAACTCGGGAAGCAGAGGGTCCCTGAGCCAGAAATCACAGTGGTTCAGCTCAGGAGACCCTAAGCTCCCGTACACTATTTTTAAAAAGCAAATAAACAAAAGAGATACCGGCGCCTAATGAGTCCAAAAATAATGGAATCCTGGATATCCAGTAGAAATAGTTCCAGTTCCAAGGAAATCAACAGTCTCTGTATCTTGGGGTATTCAGATATGACTTGATCCAGTGGAAGTAGAACATGCAATGAAAAAAGAAATATTTAGTGCAACACAGTTAAACAATTTATACAGACATAATTGCAACTGGCTGACATAAACAGACAAAACAAACAGACACAACTAGACAAACAACACTTAAGCAAAGCTAATGATAAAAGTTATTTATTAAACTAGATGATAAAAAGGACAAATGGCTAACAGACCGCTCCGGTGGGTTAAAACCTAGATGACACTCACAGGACGGCTGCTGGTAATTCGCATAGTACCAATGGGGGCTGGTGACCGCGTGTGGGGGATCCGCTGGGTGCCTCAGACGCCTTGTATTCCTTCTGCGTCTCTCTACTGGCAAAAACCAGAAGTGACGCCGTCCTCGTGGCGGGCCGGAAATGACGTTGCCGGATGTGACGTCAGAACCTGTCAATCTCCAGTGGAAGATACAGGAAACGGCGATCTGCACCTCCTTGCCCCACAGTCGTTGGAAGAATGCACTCAGCACTTGTACTGCTTGTAAATATAAGCCACCAAATGTCCTATATATAGATAAAAAATGCCCTACACGTTTCGTGCGTCTAAACACACTTCCTCAGGGGATATGAAGTGATGGCAGTGATGCTGGTTTATATACCCTCAAACTTTGCTCCGATTGGTCTGTCAATCAGTGCAATCATGGGTGTAGTCCGTTTAGCATATTAAATCACTGCCATTTGATTCAGCTTTGCATACATGAAAATAACCTAACACAACATTTAACATAACATAAAAACAATGAATAAAAATAGTGACTATTTGGCAATGTATATTATACCAATGATATTTGTCAGTACACAGTAAAAAATATAAAAAGGAACACTCCTAACTCAAAGTCAATATTTAACCCTCTAGGGGATAACGTTTTTAACTCATATATCCAGTATGCCTCACGCACACTGCATTTTTGTAATCTATCACCACCTCTTGTGCTAGCAGGGATTGTCTCAATGGCCTGACACTTGAGACCGCTAGGATTTTTGTAGTGATGTGTGAGGAAGTGGTGGGATACGCTATGGGTGATCAATCCTCTTTTAATGTTGTATATGTGTTCATACACTCTCCTTTGATACGTTCTTCCTGTCCTTCCCACATACTGCAGGCCACAAGGACACTGGAGTAGATATATGACATAACACATATGACAGTCAATATGTGACTTGATAGGATATTCCTTTAGTGACGTTTGATTTAAAACTTTTTACATTATTACTGTACATACATGCCGTACACTTGGAACACTTAAAAAAACCTTTGTCTATCATAGCTCTATTCTCTTTTTGTTGGATTAGTGGACAGCTTGGGGCGATTCTAGTTTTTAAATTTGATGCCCATGTGAAAATAATTTGTGGTTTTGGAGGTAAAATTCTTGCTAGAACAGTGTCCCTCATTAGAATCGGCCAATGTTTATTAATTATTTTTTTAATCTTAGGTGCCATGCCATTATATTGCGTAATAAACGGTACCTTCTCTGAAAAACTATTTTTCAAATCTTTTTTCTTATATACAAGAAGATCTTCTCTTCTCAAATTAGTAACCTGATTTATAGCCTCATCCAAAAGATGCTCAGGGTAATTCCTATTAAGAAATTTACACTTCAGGTCCTCAGCCTGAGACTCAAAATCCCTGATATCAGAGCAATTGCGTCTCAGGCGGAGGAACTGACCCCTAGGTATATTCCTGATCCATGATGGATCGTGCGAACTGTCAGCTCTAAGGTAAGTATTTGCCTGCACTGGCTTGAAAAATGTTCTAGTATGAAGAGTGTGATTAGTGACATAAATGTGTAAGTCTAAAAAATCAGTGTGCTCTGTGCTGTGATTAAAAGTGAACTGAAGATTTTTATCATTATTGTTTAAATAAGTGAAGAAGTGTTGTAATTTTGTGTCACCGCCGGACCAGATGAAAAGTACGTCATCTATGTAACGTTTCCAGAGCACCAGGTCTGCCCCATATGGACAGTTGTTCCAAATTAAGTATTTTAAAATAAATAGTATTTTATTAAGGATGCCATTTCCAGTCAAATCGGTACCAATCAAGAGGTGATAATAGATTCACCAGCATCTAGTAGCTTCAAAAAGAAATCTACCTTTTATCCCAAATTTGCTCAGGGGCACTTAGTAAGTTCAAGACATGGTCACTAAGGATCTGGAGGATTCCAGTCGATCATTTAAAATCAAAGATGACAATTTGAACATAAAAGATAAAGAAGCCTTACAGAAATTAGAGTCCAATGAATTGTTGGTCATTAAACCTGCGGACAAGGGGGGAGGTATAGCGGTTATGGATAGATCTTATTATTTAGCTGAGTCCAAAAGATTGTTGGATGACAGGGCCACCTACCTCCCCCTCTGTAACGATCCCCTTGACCAATACAAAAAAGACCTACTGCTGCGACACACTTTATTCGAGCAAATGCCCAGTTTGTACCTGGCAGATACCTGGAATGCGCCGCTCCTCACCTCTTGCATGCTGCATTGCGTTTGCCTTCCCAGCCAAGGTTCATGCCTGGCTGACGGGGGCCTGATCTGTTAAATGATAATGATCAGGATTTAATAGGCTGCAATGCTTCGCGTGTCTACCAGATGGCATAAATTCATGAATTGTAATGCAGTATATATATATATATACTGTATAACAACAACCCCTATAAGCCCTAAAATACAGTACTGTACACATACAGTACTGTATATGTACATACATAAATGATCCTACTGTATGGGCGGCGGGGGCTAGATGTGTTTGCAGCAGAGAGAGATCCGCTCTCTCTCTGCGCAAACATCCGCACATTAAAAATTATTTGAAATACATTTTTATTGATAGTGTAGAGGTGCAAGGGGTCTCTGGAGCTGAACCGCGTTGGTTTCAGGTCTGGGAACCCCCTGCTCCCCGAGATACAGCCCCCTTTAAGGGGTGCCGGTATCCCTTTGCTTGGTTTAAAGGGCCCGACCACGTGATCGCGGCCTGTAAACCAAGCAGAGCAGAGGGATACCGGCACCCCCTAAAGGAGCATGTATCTCGGGGAGCATGGGGTCCCCAGACCTGAAACCAGTGCGGTTCTGCTCTGGAGACCCTCTGCACATGTACACTATCAATAAAACACATACAGTATACAGTATAAATAAACACTCGTTTTTTACCTTAGCGGCTATGCGCTATGGTAAAGAAGCAGAATTTCTGTATTTTAATAATATTGTACAGTGAGCAGGGGGTTCCCTGAGCCAGAAATTAATACTCAGGGGACCCCCTGCTCCTGCACAATATTATTAAAATACAGAAATGCTGCTTCATTACCATAGCGGATAGCCGCTAAGGCAATGAAGGGGTTAACCCACCGTGCCCGCTTTATTGTGTGTAGTGGGGATGGGTGAGGGGGGTATTTGGCCCTTGGTGTGAGTTTAGGACTTGCGGGGGGGTTGCGGGTGCACTTAACCTCTTCACGACCGTAGCAGTTAATACCGCTACGGTCATGAAGGGGTTAAGCCCTCCCGCTACCCCACCGCAAGCCCTAAACAAGCACCGTTGGGGCTAATACCCCATTCACCCACCCCCGCTACCCACAATAAAAAAAATACACACACACAGCAGCCGCCAAAAAATAAATAAATCTAAATAAATAAATAAATACATGAAGAGAAATAAATATATACTGTATATATATACTGGATATATATACAGTATATATATAATAACAATCCCTATACATATACAGTATATACTGTGTATATATATACACTGTATACACACATATATATATATATATATATATATATATATATATATATATATATATATATATATATATATATATATACACACACTGTATATATATATATACAGTATACAGTATATATACACACATGATGAACCAATATACAAATACATGTAGAATGGTTATCAAAATCATACTGTCCTACAGATAACGCTTCTCTATACAGACAATAATAATAATCCATTTAATAATCCTAACTGATTTTACAATATAAAACATAACATTCCAATCCACACAGTACATTGCATTTACATTGTATAAATGATGCATAAAATCTATGCACCATATACATTCTGCAAATGAATGTTAACAATATAATTGCAAGCTACTCTACCAGTAACTACAAACACTTCCAAACAAGTCAACTATTTTAACCAATCAAGTAAACCAAAATCAATATATACTGTAAGTACCAACCAGAAAACACAATTTAAAATCAAAGCTAACCCTTACAATACCAAGGATTACATCTATCTAATTGTAAAAAACCTTATACTTTATACACAGCATTGCAATAAACAAAATACATGATGAACAATACAGTACATTCCCTGTATCTCCCTGCCTTCAGTGTAATCTGTTTAAAGCCCCCTCCCCCCTAATGTTTCTGTTAAACAGATTACACTGAAGGCAGAGAGATGTAAAGGCCTAAAGGCCTAAAGCCCCCTCCCCCCTAATGTTTCTGTTAAACAGATTACACTGAAGGGAGAGAGATGTAAAGGCCTAAAGCCCCCTCCCCCCTAATGTTTCTGTTAAACAGATTACACTGAAGGGAGAGAGATGTAAAGGCCTAAAGCTCCCTCCCCCCTAATGTTTCTGTTAAACAGATTACACTGAAGGGAGAGAGATTTTACAGAAACACACATTAGGGGGGAGGGGGCTTTAAACAGATTACACTGAAGGCAGAGAGATGTTTCTGTTACCAGTAAATCTCCCTCCCTGCATTGCTAACCACCCTCACCCCCTACCCACATACCGTTACCCCCCCCCCATCCTGGCCATGGCCCCTCCGCTTCTGCAAAACAGACACAAAAATTAAAACATACAAAGTAATGTCCCCTAACCCCTTAATCACCATAGCGGCTATTAACCACTACAGTCATGAAGGGGTTAACCCACCCTCACCCACCACTCGGGATGCCTACATACCCTCCCACACTAACCCCCCCGTGAGGCCTAACCACCCAGTCAGTACCCACAAGGGAGGCCTACCCACATACCGTTGGGGAAATACCCCACCCCCAGTACCCACAATAAAAACAGTACAATGACCCACAATAAACAGCATTATATTTATTAAATACATTACCCACCCCCTGTGCCCCCCCATAAATACAAGATTTATCCTTTTACATACAGGGTTCATAATGCATTCCCACACTAGTCCCCGGTGGGCTGGCAGGGCACCTGGACAGATCTACAGTTTACCAGCAGCATTCCACAGGTTCTGGAGGCCTGCTGGTGGATCCTGCCAGCACCATGGCCCTCAGGTGGTCTCCTTGGGTCACCGTGGGCCACAATTGGGTCCCCACGGTTGGCCCAAGGATGTCTGGGAGCCCTGGGTCAAACCCACAGGTGACTGCGGGGCCTCGGGTGGTTCCCATGGGGGTCTGGGGAACTCGCGGGTGCTCACTACGGGTCCGCGGTGCCCCCACAGAAGTGGGACCACACATCATCATCCCCGCACCTACGGGTCGGAGGTGCCCCCACAGAAGTGGGACCACACATCGTCATGCCCGCAGACTACGGGTCGGAGGTGCCCCCACAGAAGTGGGACCACACATCGTCATCCCCACATGTGTCACCCATGGAACCACCAGCCTGCTACCCTTTAGGATACCCGAGGATACCCACAGGTGGTCTCCATAGGCCCCACGCAAAACCACGGAATCAAACCCTGAATGTAAAAAAAATAAACCTGGCCTATACATTCAATACATACACCCTCCCCCCCAACACCTACAGTACAATAATGTGCAAAATAACTATTATCCAGATATGGATAATAGATGTATTGCCCATTATTAAAAACATTAACTAGCATATACAAATAAATAAAGTACTACTGACCTCATCAATACGAAGTGTCCGTTGCCAGCAAAATCCTTGTCTTGTCCACAACATACATAGCAAATACAAAGCAATACATTGCAATTACATTCATATATCAATTAACCCCTTAAACACCTTATCAGATAATAACCGCAAAGGTGATTAAGGGGTTAAGCCACACAGGCCTGATACCCACCCTTCACCCATGAATTTGTACTGTGGCTTCATCATGCAACTATATATATATATATATACTGTATATATATACAGAGAGACAGAGAGAGAGATATATACAGTATATATATATATATATATATACACACACGTTATATACACACCCATGATAAACCAATATACAGTACAAATAAATGTAGAAGGGTTTTCAAAAGCATACTGCCCTACAACCAAGTAAACAAAAATCAAAAGCCAATACATTGCAATTACATTCAGATATCAATTAACCCCTTAAACACCTTATCAGATAATAACCGCAAAGGTGATTAAGGGGTTAAGCCACACAGGCCCGATACCCACCCTTCAACCATGAATTTGTACTGTGGCTTCATCATGAAACTATATATATATATACTGTATATATATAAAGAGAGACAGAGAGAAAGAGAGAGATATATATACAGTATATATATATATATATATATATATATATATATATATATATATATATATATATATATATATATATATATACACACGTTATATACACACCCATGATAAACCAATATACAGTACAAATAAATGTAGAAGGGTTATCAAAAGCACTGTCCTACAACCAAACACTTCTCCATACATACAGTACACACTAAATTAAAATCAATTTCCTTTAATATTCATAACTGATCTCTCAATCTAAATCATCACTAAACCTCTGAAAGCCATTAAACAACTTTCATTCCAATATAAATGATGCCTAAATATCTAGTATGCACCATACAGTATACATTCTGCAAATTAATCAAAGCAAGTAAACAAAAATCAATTAGCAATCATTATTTACATCCCTAAACAATTCACACTCCCATCAAGAACAATGAAACCATTAACAAATTCACGCCTAGAGCAGAACAATTAAGCCTTTGAAAAACTATACAACCAAGCCTATCCCTGACCTTCCTCAAACACACAATACAATACCAAGGAATACATCTATCTAATTTTAAAATACTTTAAACTCACAATAAAGCATACTGTAGCAGCATACACAAAATAATTTAAAACACATCTAATCCAGCTTTTAAAACAACATCATTTCTTACCCTGTACTGTACTGTATGTATATATCTCTCTAGACATATATACATACATACATACAGTGGCAAGAAATGATATACCACAAAAAAAAAATACACATGTTTGTTAAAAAACCTTTTGAAAAAATTAACAAGTTAAATAAAATACATTTCTTTACTGTAGTTCACTTACCATTACTTGCCCCCACCGACTCCCGTTGCGCAGCTTACTCACGAACCAATCTACGATCAGGAACCCATAAAATAATAAACCAGAAAATAATAAACATTAAATTAAAAATCCAAACCAATCCACGGGTCTTCTATCTGTAATCCATCTTCATCTGTGTTCTTCTTTCTTCTATCTCCTTCTAGCGGGGCGGGGCGGGGTCTACTCCCCGTCTGTGGCCACGCCCTGGTCTTCTTTCTTTCCCGGAGGTCCTTCCTCCGCGGCGTCTGGCTTCAAAATGAGACGACATAGGCTTTTAAAGGCCTATGACGTCACATTTTGCGTCATGGTTCCCACGGTCCTGATTGGACCGTGAAAACCATGTGTTTTGGCTGACAAAAAAAAAATTATGACGTCACTTAAAGGGAATGAAAGCACAGCCAAATGGCTTTGCTTCAATTGCCTTTAAGATGACGTCATGAATAGGCACATGGCCGCCCTCACATGTTATGGTAGCCAATCAGAGTAGGGATGGAGTTCCCACGCTCTGATTGGCTAACATACCATGTGATCATTTGATGTCATCATTTTTTTTTTGTCGGCCAAAACACATGGTTTTCACGGTCCAATCAGGACCGTGGGAACCATGACGCAAAATGTGACGTCATAGGCCTTTAAAAGCCTATGTCGTCTCATTTTGAAGCCAGACGCCGCGGAGGAAGGACCTCCGGGAAAGAAAGAAGACCAGGGCGTGGCCGCAGACGGGGAGAAGACCCCACCCCGCCCCGCCGGAAGGAGATAGAAGAAAGAAGAACACAGATGAAGATGGATTACAGATAGAAGACCCGTGGATTGGTTTGGATTTTTAGTTTAATGTTTATTATTTTCTGGTTTATTATTTTATGGGTTCCTGATCGTGGATTGGTTCGTGAGTAAGCTGCGTAACGGGAGTCGGTGGGGGCAAGTAATGGTAAGTGAACTACAGTAAAGAAATGTATTTTATTTAACTTGTTAATTTTTTCAAAAGGTTTTTTAACATGTGTATTTTTTTTTTGTGGTATATCATTTCTTGCCACTCTATGTATGTATGTATATATGTCTAGAGAGATATATACATACAGTACAGTACAGGGTAAGAAATGATGTTGTTTTAAAAGCTGGATTAGATGTGTTTTAAATTATTTTGTGTATGCTGCTACAGTATGCTTTATTGTGAGTTTAAAGTATTTTAACATTAGATAGATGTATTCCTTGGTATTGTATTTTGTGTTTGAGGAAGGTCAGGGATAGGCTTGGTTGTATATTTTTTCAAAGGCTTAATTGTTCTGCTCTAGGCGTGAATTTGTTAATGGTTTCATTGTTCTTGATGGGAGTGTGAATTGTTTAGGGATGTAAATAATGATTGCTAATTGATTTTTGTTTACTTGCTTTGATTAATTTGCAGAATGTATACTGTATGGTGCATACTAGATATTTAGGCATCATTTATATTGGAATGTAAGTTGTTTAATGGCTTTCAGAGGTTTAGTGATGATTTAGATTGAGAGATCAGTTATGAATATTAAAGGAAATTGATTTTAATTTAGTGTGTACTGTATGTATGGAGAAGTGTTTGGTTGTAGGACAGTGCTTTTGATAACCCTTCTACATTTATTTGTACTGTATATTGGTTTATCCTGGGTGTGTATATAACGTGTGTATATATATATATATATATATATATATATATATATATATATATATATATATATATATATATATATATATATATATATATATATATATACTGTATATATCTCTCTCTCTGTCTCTCTGTATATATATACAGTATATATATATATATAGTTGCATGATGAAGCCACAGTACAAATTAATGGGTGAAGGGTGGGTATCGGGCCTGTGTGGCTTAACCCCTTAATCACCTTTGCGGTTATTATCTGATAAGGTGTTTAAGGGGTTAATTGATATCTGAATGTAATTGCCATGTATTGGCTTTGTATTTGCTATGTATGTTGTGGACAAGACAAGGATTTTGCTGGCAACGGACACTTCGTATTGATGAGGTCAGTAGTACTTTATTTATTTGTATATGCTAGTTAATGTTTTTAATAATGGGCAATACATCTATTATCCATATCTGGATAATAGTTATTTTGCACATTATTGTACTGTAGGTGTTGGGGGGGAGGGTGTATGTATTGAATGTATAGGCCAGGTTTATTTTTTTTACATTCAGGGTTTGATTCCGTGGTTTTGCGTGGGGCCTATGGAGACCACCTGTGGGTATCCTCGGGTATCCTAAAGGGTAGCAGGCTGGTGGTTCCATGGGTGACACATGCGGGGATGACGATGTGTGGTCCCACTTCTGTGGGGGCACCTCCGACCCGTAGTCTGCGGGCATGACGATGTGTGGTCGAACTTCTGTGGGGGCACCTCCGACCCGTAGGTGCGGGGATGATGATGTGTGGTCCCACTTCTGTGGGGGCACCGCGGACCCGTAGTGAGCACCCGCGAGTTCCCCAGACCCCCATGGGAAACACCCGAGGCCCCGCAGACACCTGTGGGTTTGACCCGGGGCTCCCAGACATCCTTGGGCCAACCGTGGGGACCCAATTGTGGCCCACGGTGACCCAAGGAGACCACCTGAGGGCCATGGAGCTGGCAGGATCCACCAGCAGGCCTCCAGAACCTGTGGAATGCTGCTGGTAAACTGTAGGTCTGTCCAGGTGCCCTGCCAGCCCACGGGGACTAGCGTGGGACTGCGTTATGAACCCTGTATGTAAAAGGATAAATCTTGTATTTATGGGGGGGCACAGGGGGTGGGTAATGTATTTAATAAATATAATGCTGTTTATTGTGGGTCATTGTACTGTTTTTATTGTGGGTACTGGGGGTGGGGTGTTTCCCCAACAGTATGTTGGTAGGCCTCCCTTGTGGGTACTGACTGGGTGGTTAGGCCTCACGGGGGGGGGTTAGTGTGGGAGGGTATGTAGGCATCCCGAGTGGTGGGTGAGGGTGGGTTAACCCCTTCATGACTGTAGCGGTTAATAACCGCTATGGTGATTAAGGGGTTAGGGGACATTACTTTGTTAGTTTTAATTTTTGTGTCTGTTTTGCAGAAGCGGAGGGGCCATGGCCAGGATGGGGGAGGGGGGGTAACGGTATGTGGGTAGGGGGTGAGGGTGGTTAGCAATGCAGGGAGGGAGATTTACTGGTAACAGAAACATCTCTCTGCCTTCAGTGTAATCTGTTTAAAGCCCCCTCCCCCCTAATGTGTGTTTCTGTAAAATCTCTCTCCCTTCAGTGTAATCTGTTTAACAGAAACATTAGGGGGGGGGGCTTTAGGCCTTTACATCTCTCTCCCTTCAGTGTAATCTGTTTAACAGAAACATTAGGGGGGAGGGGGCTTTAGGCCTTTAGGCCTTTACATCTCTCTGCCTTCAGTGTAATCTGTTTAACAGAAACATTAGGGGGGAGGGGGCTTTAAACAGATTACACTGAAGGCAGGGAGATACAGGGAATGTACTGTATTGTTCATCATGTATTTTGTTTATTGCAATGCTGTGTATAAAGTATAAGGTTTTTTACAATTAGATAGATGTAATCCTTGGTATTGTAAGGGTTAGCTTTGGTTTTAAATTGTGTTTTCTGGTTGGTACTTACAGTATATATTGATTTTGGTTTACTTGATTGGTTAAAATAGTTGACTTGTTTGGAAGTGTTTGTAGTTACTGGTAGAGTAGCTTGCAATTATATTGTTAACATTTATTTGCAGAATGTATATGGTGCATAGATTTTATGCATCATTTATACAATGTAAATGCATTGTACTGTGTGGATTGGAATGTTATGTTATATATTGTAAAATCAGTTAGGATTATTAAATGGATTATTATTGTCTGTATAGAGAAGCGTTATCTGTAGGACAGTATGATTTTGATAACCATTCTACATGTATTTGTATATTGGTTCATCATGTGTGTATATATACTGTATACTGTATATATATATATATATATATATATATATATATATATATATATATATATATATATATATATATATATATATATATATGTGTATACAGTGTATATATATACACAGTATATACTGTATATGTATAGGGATTGTTATTATATATATACTGTATATATATCCAGTATATATATATATATACAGTAAATATTTATTTATCTTCATGTATTTATTTATTTATTTAGATTTATTTATTTATTTTTTGGCGGCTGCTGTGTGTGTGTATTTTTTTTATTGTGGGTAGCGGGGGTGGGTGAATGGGGTATTAGCCCCAACAGTGCTTGTTTAGGGCTTGCTGGGGGGTAGCGGGAGGGCTTAACCCCTTCATAACCATAGCGGTATTAACTGCTACGGTCGTGAAGGGGTTAAGTGCACCCGCAACCCCCCCGCAAGTCCTAAACTCACACCAAGGGCCAAATACCCCCCTCACCCATCCCCACTACACACAATAAAGCGGGCACGGTGGGTTAACCCCTTCATTGCCTTAGCGGCTATCCGCTATGGTAATGAAGCAGCATTTCTGTATTTTTAATAATATTGAGCAGGTGCAGGGGGGGTCCCTGAGCATTAATTTCTGGCTCACGGAACCCCCTGCTCACTGTACAATATTATTAAAAATACAGAAATGCTGCTTCTTTACCATAGCGCATAGCCGCTAAGGTAAAGAACGAGTGTTTATTTACTGTATATACTGTATGTGTTTTATTTATACTGTACATGTGCAGACGGTCTCCAGAGCAGAACCGCACTGGTTTCAGGTCTGGGGACCCCCTGCTCCCCGAGATACAGGCCCCTTTAGGGGGTGCCGGTATCCCTCTGCTCTGCTTGGTTTACAGGCCGCGATCACGTGGTCGGGCCCTTTAAACAAAGCAGAGGGATACCGGCACCCCCTAAAGGGGGCTCTATCTCGGGGAGCAGGGGCTTCCCAGACCTGAAACCAATGCGGTTCAGCTCCGGAGACCCCCTGCACATCTACACTATCAATAAAAATGTATTTCAAATGTATTTATTGTCATTTATTTATTTATTTATTTAGATTTATTTATTTATTTTTTGGCAGCTGCTGTGTGTGTGTATTTTTTTTATTGTGGGTAGCGGGGGTGGGTGAATGGGGTATTAGCCCCAACGGTGCTTGTTTAGGGCTTGCGGTGGGGTAGCGGGAGGGCTTAACCCCTTCATGATCGTAGCGTTATTAACTGCTACGGTCGTGAAGGGGTTAAGTGCACCCGCAACCCCCCCGCAAGTCCTAAACTCACACCAAGGGCCAAATACCCCCTTCACCCACCCCCGCTACCCACAATAAAGCGGGCACGGTGGGTTAACCCCTTCATTGCCTTAGCGGCTATATGCTATGGCAATGAAGCAGCATTTCTGTACTTTTAATAATATTGTGCAGTAGCAGGGGGTCCCCTGAGTTTAGATTTCTGGCTCAGGGAACCCCCTGCTCACTGTACAATATTATTAAAAATACAGAAATGCTGCTTCTTTACCATAGCGCATAGCCGCTAAGGTAAAGAACGAGTGTTTATTTACTGTATATACTGTATGTGTTTTATTTATACTGTACATGTGCAGAGGGTCTCCAGAGCAGAACCGCACTGGTTTCAGGTCTGGGGACCCCCTGCTCCTCGAGATACAGGCCCCTTTAGGGGGTGCCGGTATCCCTCTGCTCTGCTTGGTTTACAGGCCGCGATCACGTGGTCGGACCCTTTAAACCAAGCAGAGGGATACCGGCCCCCCCTAAAAGGGGCTGTATCTCGGGGAGCAGGGGGTTCCCAGACCTGAAACCAACGCGGTTCAGCTCCGGAGACCCGCTGCACATCTACACTATCAATAAAAATGTATTTCAAATGTATTTATTGTCATTTATTTATTTATTTATTTAGATTTATTTATTTATTTTTTGGCGGCTGCTGTGTGTGTGTATTTTTTTTATTGTGGGTAGCGGGGTTGGGTGAATGGGGTATTAGCCCCAACGGTGCTTGTTTAGGGCTTGCGGGGGGGTAGCGGGAGGGCTTAACCCCTTCATGATCGTAGCGGTATTAACTGCTACGGTCGTGAAAGGGTTAAGTGCACCCGCAACCCCCCCGCAAGTCCTAAACTCACACCAAGGGCCAAATACCCCCTTCACCCACCCCCGCTACCCACAATAAAGCCGGCACGGTGGGTTAACCCCTTCATTGCCTTAGCGGCTATACGCTATGGCAATGAAGCAGCATTTCTGTATTTTTAATAATATTGAGCAGGAGCAGGGGGGGTCCCTGAGCATTCATTTCTGGCTCACGGAACCCCCTGCTCACTGTAAAATATTATTAAAATACAGAAATGCTGCTTCTTTACCATAGCGCATAGCCGCTAAGGTAAAGAACGAGTGTTTATTTACTGTATATACTGTATGTGTTTTATTTATACTGTACATGTGCAGACGGTCTCCAGAGCAGAACCGCACTGGTTTCAGGTCTGGGGACCCCCTGCTCCCCGAGATACAGGCCCCTTTAGGGGGTGCCGGTATCCCTCTGCTCTGCTTGGTTTACAGGCCGCGATCACGTGGTCGGGCCCTTTAAACAAAGCAGAGGGATACCGGCACCCCCTAAAGGGGGCTCTATCTCGGGGAGCAGGGGCTTCCCAGACCTGAAACCAATGCGGTTCAGCTCCGGAGACCCCCTGCACATCTACACTATCAATAAAAATGTATTTCAAATGTATTTATTGTCATTTATTTATTTATTTATTTAGATTTATTTATTTATTTTTTGGCGGCTGCTGTGTGTGTGTATTTTTTTATTGTGGGTAGCGGGGGTGGGTGAATGGGGTATTAGCCCCAACGGTGCTTGTTTAGGGCTTGCGGTGGGGTAGCGGGAGGGCTTAACCCCTTCATGATCGTAGCGGTATTAACTGCTACGGTCGTGAAGGGGTTAAGTGCACCCGCAACCCCCCCGCAAGTCCTAAACTCACACCAAGGGCCAAATACCCCCTTCACCCACCCCCGCTACCCACAATAAAGCGGGCACGGTGGGTTAACCCCTTCATTGCCTTAGCGGCTATACGCTATGGCAATGAAGCAGCATTTCTGTACTTTTAATAATATTGTGCAGTAGCAGGGGGTCCCCTGAGTTTAGATTTCTGGCTCAGGGAACCCCCTGCTCACTGTACAATATTATTAAAAATACAGAAATGCTGCTTCTTTACCATAGCGCATAGCCGCTAAGGTAAAGAACGAGTGTTTATTTACTGTATATACTGTATGTGTTTTATTTATACTGTACATGTGCAGACGGTCTCCAGAGCAGAACCGCACTGGTTTCAGGTCTGGGGACCCCCTGCTCCTCGAGATACAGGCCCCTTTAGGGTGTGCCGGTATCCCTCTGCTCTGCTTGGTTTACAGGCCGCGATCACGTGGTCGGGCCCTTTAAACCAAGCAGAGGGATACCGGCCCCCCCTAAAGGGGGCTGTATCTCGGGGAGCAGGGGGTTCCCAGACCTGAAACCAACGCGGTTCAGCTCCGGAGACCCGCTGCACATCTACACTATCAATAAAAATGTATTTCAAATGTATTTATTGTCATTTATTTATTTATTTATTTAGATTTATTTATTTATTTTTTGGCGGCTGCTGTGTGTGTGTATTTTTTTTATTGTGGGTAGCGGGGGTGGGTGAATGGGGTATTAGCCCCAACGGTGCTTGTTTAGGGCTTGCGGGGGGGTAGCGGGAGGGCTTAACCCCTTCATGATCGTAGCGGTATTAACTGCTACGGTCGTGAAAGGGTTAAGTGCACCCGCAACCCCTCCGCAAGTCCTAAACTCACACCAAGGGCCAAATACCCCCTTCACCCACCCCCGCTACCCACAATAAAGCCGGCACGGTGGGTTAACCCCTTCATTGCCTTAGCGGCTATACGCTATGGCAATGAAGCAGCATTTCTGTACTTTTAATAATATTGTGCAGGAGCAGGGGGTCCCCTGAGTTTAGATTTCTGGCTCAGGGAACCCCCTGCTCACTGTACAATATTATTAAAAATACAGAAATGCTGCTTCTTTACCATAGCGCATAGCCGCTAAGGTAAAGAACGAGTGTTTATTTACTGTATATACTGTATGTGTTTTATTTATACTGTACATGTGCAGAGGGTCTCCAGAGCAGAACCGCACTGGTTTCAGGTCTGGGGACCCCCTGCTCCCCGAGATACAGGCCCCTTTAGGGGGTGCCGGTATCCCTCTGCTCTGCTTGGTTTACAGGCTGCGATCACGTGGTCGGGCCCTTTAAACCAAGCAGAGGGATACCGGCACCCCCTAAAGGGGGCTGTATCTCGGGGAGCAGGGGGTTCCCAGACCTGAAACCAACGCGGTTCAGCTCCCGAGACCCCCTGTACATCTACACTATAAATAAAAATGTATTTAAAATAATTTTTAATGTGTCGCTGTTTGAGCAGAGAGAGCAGCGGATCTCTCTCTGCTGCAAACACATCTCACCCCCAGTATGTGCATATACAGTACTGTATGTGTACAGTACTGTATGTTAGGGGTTATAGGGGCTGTTGTTATACAGTATATATATATACAGTATATATATATACAGTATATATACTGCATTACAATTCACTATAGGGGACGGCTTCAAGAGAACAGCTCGCAAGCGCCCTCATGTGTTTTTACACGGCATTGCAGTATTGTAGCTAGCCGGAATAAAATGCTTCAATCCCTGCCAGGAAAATAACGCAATGCACTCGGGCAGAAAACAGTCACAAACCTCAATACACCCGAGTATACCCGAATTCGCGGGACTAGCCAAGCTCAAATAAAGTGTGTCGCCAGTGTAGAAGCTCTGCTTAGCACTGGCTTGGAAAATAAAGCTATTACTGAGGAGGAGTTAGCCTACTTATCTATACCACATCCACGCACACCTTTATTTTATTTTATACCCAAAATACACAAACACCTCACAGCACCACCGGGTAGACCTATTATTTCTGTTATATCATCTTTAACTTCTAATTTATCACAATACATTGATTATTATTTACAGCCTCACGTGGTTCAGAGTAAATCCTATTTGAGAGACACGACCAATGTTCTTCAAATTCTTCAAGATCTAGAGTGGCAGCCAAATTATATGTTAGTGACAGCAGACGTTAAGTCACTGTATACTATTATAGATCATCAAATGGGCTGCAGGGCCGTGTCTCAAAAACTGGATTCTACTGACTTATTGCCATCTGCTAAAAAAAAAAAATTGGTTGATAGTATTCTGTTTATTTTAATAAATAATTATTTCACTTTTAACTCACAGTTTTATAATCAGGTTTGTGGAACCGCAATGGGCACCAGGTTTGCCCCAAGTTATGCAAACCTCTTTATGGACAGTTGGGAAGAAGGGTCCATTTGGAACAACTGTCCATATGGGGCAGACCTGGTGCTCTGGAAAAGTTACATAGATGACGTACTTTTCATCTGGTCCGGCGGTGACACAAAATTACAACACTTCTTCACTTATTTAAACAATAATGATAAAAATCTTCAGTTCACTTTTAATCACAGCACAGAGCACACTGATTTTTTAGACTTACACATTTATGTCACTAATCACACTCTTCATACTAGAACATTTTTCAAGCCAGTGCAGGCAAATACTTACCTTAGAGCTGACAGTTCGCACGATCCATTATGGATCAGGAATATACCTAGGGGTCAGTTCCTCCGCCTGAGACGCAATTGCTCTGATATCAGGGATTTTGAGTCTCAGGCTGAGGACCTGAAGTGTAAATTTCTTAATAGGAATTACCCTGAGCATCTTTTGGATGAGGCTATAAATCAGGTTACTAATTTGAGAAGAGAAGATCTTCTTGTATATAAGAAAAAAGATTTGAAAAATAGTTTTTCAGAGAAGGTACCGTTTATTACGCAATATAATGGCATGGCACCTAAGATTAAAAAAATAATTAATAAACATTGGCCGATTCTAATGAGGGACACTGTTCTAGCAAGAATTTTACCTCCAAAACCACAAATTATTTTCACATGGGCATCAAATTTAAAAACTAGAATCGCCCCAAGCTGTCCACTAATCCAACAAAAAGAGAATAGAGCTATGATAGACAAAGGTTTTTTTTAAGTGTTCCAAGTGTACGGCATGTATGTACAGTAATAATGTAAAAAGTTTTAAATCAAACGTCACTAAAAAGGAATATCCTATCAAGTCACATATTGACTGTCATATGTGTTATGTCATATATCTACTCCAGTGTCCTTGTGGCCTGCAGTATGTGGGACGGACAGGAAGAACGTATCAAAGGAGAGTGTATGAACACATATACAACATTAAAAGAGGATTGATCACCCATAGCGTATCCCACCACTTCCTCACACATCACTACAAAAATCCTAGCGGTCTCAAGTGTCAGGCCATTGAGACAATCCCTGCTAGCACAAGAGGTGGTGATAGATTACAAAAATGCAGTATGCGTGAGGCATACTGGATATATGAGTTAAAAACGTTATCCCCTAGAGGGTTAAATATTGACTTTGAGCTAGGAGTGTTCCTATAAACATCAGGTGAAAGTTTTTTATTCAGCACTTTATCTTTTTATGTTCCCACTATGGGTTTTTTTTATATTTTTTACTGTGTACTGACAAATATCATTGGTATAATATACATTGCCAAATAGTCACTATTTTTATTCATTGTTTTTATGTTATGTTAAATGTTGTGTTAGGTTATTTTCATGTATGCAAAGCTGAATCAAATGGCAGTGATTTAATATGCTAAACGGACTACACCCATGATTGCACTGATTGACAGACCAATCGGAGCAAAGTTTGAGGGTATATAAACCAGCATCACTGCCATCACTTCATATCCCCTGAGGAAGTGTGTTTAGACGCACGAAACGTGTAGGGCATTTTTTATCTATATATAGGACATTTGGTGGCTTATATTTACAAGCAGTACAAGTGCTGAGTGCATTCTTCCAACGACTGTGGGGCAAGGAGGTGCAGATCGCCGTTTCCTGTATCTTCCACTGGAGATTGACAGGTTCTGACGTCACATCCGGCAACGTCATTTCCGGTCCGCCACGAGGACGGCGTCACTTCCGGTTTTTGCCAGTAGAGAGACGCAGAAGGAATACAAGGCGTCTGAGGCACCCAGCGGATCCCCCACACGCGGTCACCAGCCCCCATTGGTACTATGCGAATTACCAGCAGCCGTCCTGTGAGTGTCATCTAGGTTTTAACCCACCGGAGCGGTCTGTTAGCCATTTGTCCTTTTTATCATCTAGTTTAATAAATAACTTTTATCATTAGCTTTGCTTAAGTGTTGTTTGTCTAGTTGTGTCTGTTTGTTTTGTCTGTTTATGTCAGCCAGTTGCAATTATGTCTGTATAAATTGTTTAACTGTGTTGCACTAAATATTTCTTTTTTCATTGCATGTTCTACTTCCACTGCATCAAGTCATATCTGAATACCCCAAGATACAGAGACTGTTGATTTCCTTGGAACTGGAACTATTTCTACTGGATATCCAGGATTCCATTATTTTTGGACTCATTAGGCGCCGATATCACTTTTGTTTATTTGCTGTTTATTCTGATTGTACTGTCAGGTTACCACCAGGCTGCCTTGCAACCATAGTGCTCACCCTTAGAGTAGGGTCAATTGTTTGTAATCCCCATTAGCGCTATTATACATCACTCCCCTTTCCTATTTTTAAAAAAATACTTTAAAGCAGCTTCATTACCTTACCTTTATTGTATTTATTTATTTTTATGTTTTTGCTTGCCCATTGACTGATAATGTTAATCGGTGCCCCTTTAGGGTACAGATAAATACAGTGACAGCCAAGGCATTTTTTGTCAAATGCTTGTTTTCTATTGATTGGTATTTTTTCGATTTCTGTTTATTGTTTGGATTAAATTGTTTTCAATTTGGATGGCTTGTTTTTAGTACATTTTAGGATTGGTTAGCATTTTAAATTATTTGTTTTGTTGGCTACTGGGTTAAATTGATTAATTGATATATTTTATTTATTTATTTATCAAATGTTTTACCAGGAAGAAATACATTGAGAGTTACCTCTCTGTCAAGAAATAACCATGACATATATTCTCTTAGTTCTCCCTCTCTCACATTTCTTTTCTCTCTCCACCAGGTGTGCTGCGATTTTCTGTCTGTTCTGGGGTTCCTGTGTCTGTCTGTCTCCTTGTTCCTCCTGTCCTCTGTCCTTTATAGTTTCCTGTTTCTCCCTTGCCTTTGCTTTGGGTTTCCTGAACTTTTCTGCCACCGCCTTTTCCTGATTCTTGTTCCTGTACTTGTCCTTGCAATTAAAGGACCTTGCTGGTAATCTGGTTTGCCCCTGTTTGTTACCTGCTCCCTAGTCTAAGTTCCTGCTCCCCTGCCCTGCTCTGCCTTCCTCTTGCCGAACTCTGCTCGTGACCCTGACCATGCTACCTGCTGCCTGCCTCCGACCTCTGCTTGTGACCCTGACCATGCTACCTGCCACCTGCCTCTGACCTCTGCTTGTGACCCTGACCACGCTGCATGATGCCTGCCACTGAACCCTGCATGTGACCCCAACAATCCTTGCATGCTCCCTGCTGTTTTGCCACGAGGACCTACACGCTTCAGGAGTCTCCCCTTTCACATTCTCATTTTCAAGTATGTCTTGGGCATAGAGTTAAGATTACAAATAATACATGGTTACAAATACAGTTACATAAGTGAACAGGGTATACATTATATACAAGACATAGCATGCACAGTTAGAGATAAAATATTATAGGCGTAAGTAACAGTTACAGACCAGATTAAAATGTGAGATAGCTTTAGTTTTGAAACAACTTAGTCTGCTGGTGGCTGTGAGAGTCTCTGGTTGATTGTTCCAGTTTTGGAGTGCACGGTAAGAGAAGGTATTAACCGCTAAGGTAATGAAAGGGTTAACTCCTCCCGCAACCCAACTTCAAGGCCTAAATACCCACCAAGGGCCAAATACCACCTTCATCCACCCCCGCTACCCACAATAAACCTGGCACCGGTAGTTTCATTGCCTTAGGCCGCTAAGGTTATGAAGTTCTCTATAAATGCATTTTTATTGCATGGGATTCATGCTGGGGGCCTCCGGTGCTGATATTAATAGGTATCAGCTCCGGAGACTCCCGGCATCAATCCGAGGCAGGAAAAATGCCTTTTGTTTTCTAAGTCCTCTCTCGCCGCCTTATCGGCAGGTTCTTACCACCTTCACGACAACGTTTCCTGGCGGGAGGATTTTCAGAGGAAATCACCATTCTAGAGCCTCAATTAGCCCTGATAACCTTCTCGAGGCTACTGAATTGCATGAATATGAAAACCTGCTGATAAGTGGCTTATCGTGGCTCGCCTGATCATTTTGTTTTTTGAGAAAAAAGCCTTTTATCTGCCACTTATCGAGGCTTACTGAATAGCAGTAGGCCTTTATGGTGAAAAGGCCTCAATAAGTGGCTTATCGAGGCTTATAGCATAGGCCTGTGTTTTCGCTGAAAAAATATACCGTAAGCAGAAATTTGTGAAATGTCCTTGTGAACAAAAAGGCTAATACTGTGAAATAAAAAGAATTTGAAAAACAATGTCAAAATGTATATTAATAATGTGATAATAGATGTTAAAATACCAGTCTAATTAAAAAATGTGTCTTTATACGGTTTATATGCAGAGCCATCACACACCTGACGAAGAGGCTGTGACCCCCAATATAGTTTAAAAAAGAGACATTTGTGAAATGTCCTTGTGACCATATCTCATTTTTGAGTGCAATCAATGTAACATTTTTTTTCTTTTTGAAAAATTTACTTTCCAAAAAATTGCTTGATAGAAATTACAAATCGGAGGCAATTCTCTCAGCTAAAGAAAAAGCAGCCAATGTAGATACAGCTGCGATTTGAAAACATAAGGAAAGAAAACCTTTGACAAATTGTATTCCTTTTGTCACAATGTTTAATAAGGACTCCCACAAAATTAATGGTATAATGAGAAGACATTGGCATGTTTTAAAACAGGAGGAAATTCTCAAAAATGTCCTGCCCGACAAACCCCAATTGGTGTTTACTAAAGCAAAATATGTCAAAGACAAATTAGCACCTAGCTCGCTTTAAAAAAAAAAAATGAAGAGAATATTAGCTGGTTAACAACTAAACCGAAGCGCTTTTTTTTTAGAAGTTGTCATGTACGGCTCACTTGTGAGCATGTGACCTGCATACGGGATAAGGGTTAATACACAGCTCGTAAGCTGGCCCATTTTTTACCTTTGCAAAGACAGAAGTGTCCTAATAATTAGGGGACTACTATGCAAATGTTTGGGGACCACAGGATACATCGACCAATGGAATGGGTTGTGTACCATGTGACTGGTCTTCTGTGATGTCACAGGCCTGGGTCATTTCAGAAGACCGGAAGAAGACAAAGAGGAAACTTCCTGCCTGAAGAAAGAAGAAAAGAAGACAAAGAAAATAAGAATACTCATTGGAGACAGCACTTCAAACAACAGAGGATTCAGGGCTTTGTGGCAAGTTGAGGATCCAGCAACATCAAATCAGGGTTGCACCGGAAAGAAAAAAGGCCATTTTATTTTCCCTGATTAACAATTTGTGTTTTTGTGCCATTGGACTGGGATTATTTTTTGCTGCTTTTGTTGTGTTTGTTTTTTTACCTTTGCCATCGGGGTTAGATTTTTAAAATGGCTTTTGGCTATGTAAATTGTATTGACTGTTGGAGGGGTTGAGGTAAGAAGCCGGGTTTTGGGGGTAGTTGTCCAGAGGAGGGAGATTTTGGTCACCTGAAGGAGTTATGGGAGGAGAGGGTTAAACACTATGACATACAATGGGTAGTAGGGTAGTTAGGGTGCTTGTATTAACCCCTTGGTTACCTATGAAGGTATGCCTTCTTGTCCACTATGACTTCCAGCAGGTTAATACACATCATGCCTAAATTATTATGATCTAGTCTAGGGTATTCAATTTGTCTTCCTATATTTCTAAGGCAACATAGCAAATGAAAATATCACTTGTGAGCACATTAACATGTCTCAGACAGGTCTGCAACTCTGCTTTTCACCATAATCTCCTAGTATACAAAGCTTCCACTGCTGCAAGGGATTCTTCAAAATGACATGCAAATGAGCACACATAGTCACATTTTGCTTCCAATCCATTTTGACATGGAACCCTTTAAGACTATGCCTGCCGCATTACACAGCTTTCCAGCACATACTGGGTTAAAGTGCATAGCCAGTAAATCTACTCACAAACAGTTGTTTCAACCTTTTGGGGTTCATCTGTGTGAGGCTTGTTATAATGGTTTTGCAAATTGAAGCTGAGATAGGTTTCAACCACCCTTAAATAATTTATGGTGAGTAAAAAGTGACAAAAGGCAATATAGAAAGACAAAGTGGCCGACTTCAGCACCCTGGACAAGGCCAAATAATTTTCTGCTACCTGGCCTTAGGTACTGGAAGCACCTAACACCAAGTATAGCAATGATCTAAAAAAAAACATTAAAAAAAAGCCCTGCATTAACTTTAACGGACTGCTGAGGATATGCGTTGAAGTAGTTCCCACCTCTTTTGAATAGCATTAGCACAAACGTCCATTAAAATTAACAGCAGGTCGTCGTTACTTTAACATGGCACTAAACGCCTTATTAATGAGTTCTTAAGAAACCCGTTAACACTTAATTATACGCTAACTGAAGTTAACATATCGTGAAGTATTTAACAGACTTCTGATGATCTATCCCTATATGTTTAACATCAGAGACAATCTCATAGAAACAACAGTTTATGGGGACTATTCATGAAACTGTTGTTGTGCCGATCGGGTAACTCAATGAGAGATTCCATGTGCTGGTGTCCTAAGCTGTATCATTGTAGTTTAATTAACAAACCCCTACATTATGTATGTATATTTTTATGTATAAAGGGTCATTAATGTACATAGTACTTCACAGCAGTAATACACGTGACATAATAACACATAACAAATAATACAAATAACACATAATGGGAAGAAGTGCTGTCAGACATAAAAGTAACATTTAGGAAAAGGAGTTCCTGCCCCGAAGGGCTTACAATCTAATTGGTAAATAGGGAGAATGTACAGAGACAGTAGGAGAGTGTTCTGGTAAGTGCGTCTGCTGAAAGGCAACCTTTACATAATTCTTTAGTATATATCTGGAATGGCAAAGTATGAGGTGCACCAAGTCAACCTCTTGAAACATACTCCTGTTATGGCACAGGATTCTTAATGCATTCTTAATGTATTTTTCTATCTGCTTTTGTCAAATGTCAGCATGGCAGGTGTTAATTAAAATCACCTCTGTCACATCCATATAGCATATCTGGCAATGTACGTGTTGGAGTCTTTTTAACTTGTAATGTCACAGATTTTTGTGTTCCTCACATGCTATTCAAAACCATCCTTCATGTTCACGTTAAGTAGGTGGTACTGTTGAATGGATTTACTATCTTAATATGATATGTTTTCTGAGTTATTAGCAATTTTGCTGCAATTTTAGTGCAGTACTTCTCATAAAAAACACTTTTAGTATATAGGCATCTGTTTAAAAAACAGGTTTAAATTGTTCTGCACAATAGCCTTTTCTATACATTTCAATATTATAAAATGCATTATATTGTATATTAAATGTTTTGTGCAATACCGACCGCAATAATACTGCACTAATGCGGCTGGAAACCCAGGACAAACGTGCATAGTATGTTAGTTACAGTACTTTGTCAGCATTTTCTTGTAACCTAATTGGTACCTCAATTTGCCCTGAATATTCCAAAACTATTCAACATCAGGATCAACCTTAATTTAATTGTGTTGTTTTTTTCTTACTTTCTTTTTTTTCTGTGCTTCCAAATATTAATATGCACTTTATAGAGGATTATGGGGGTTATGCACTAAGCAGTGATAAGTGGGTTTTCTGGGTGCTATGCACAAAGCAGTGATAAGTGCTTTTAAGTGAGATACATGCCTTTATAGCATGATACGGTGAGATTCACAAAGCAGTGATAACACTGCAGTATCGTGCTATAATGGCATTTTTTCCCACTTAAAAGCATTTATCACTGCTTTGTGAATCTCATAGCAGACAGCATCACGCTATAATGGCTTTTTATCTCACTTAAAAGCACTTATCACTGCTTAGTGCATAACCCCCTATATGCAAAAGGATAAAATGCAATGCAGTTCTCTTTTTCCCCCCCATATAAACCACTTCTGTCATTTAAATATCTATCCTTCTGGAAAGGCAAAGTTTTAATCTTCCAAATCCCATCATCTTTAACAATATTCTCAATGTGTCAGGTTATTATATGGTGACATTTACTCACTGTTCTCATTGAGTAGTTGAGAGCGTATTTGGCATTGCTTCATCTTGTGTCTGATATACTTTCATTCCGGTGTTATATGAAAAAAAAATTAGACTGTCACTCGGTACTTCTTTCCAGCTACTGAAACTTAGGCTCTCTTTCTCTTGTATAATGAAAATGTCCTTCTGATGTATCAGAAATATTCACGTAAGGTAATTTAAAATCTTGTAGCTCAAATTCATAGAGTTGCTCCTGTTACACATATGTTTGTGTGAATATTGTTCTCTTAAAATGCAAAACATCCAAGTTATAAAAAAAAAAATGCAAAACATCAGCTTCTTTTTTATTCATGTTTCTCAAAATAAAATAAAAACCAAGGGAATATTGCAAGCATTTAGTAATATTACAGTGTGGGGAAAAAAATGCAATATCCTTATGTGGCTGCCAGACTAAGGTCATCGCATAAAGTGTCTGCAAAGATCCAGGTGTTTATTCACCAGTTTACTGTACTTGGTGGTAACTGCAAATAAGAGACTTTTTTGTAGGTTTGCCAATTCAGGAAAAGGTCTGTAAAGCTACCAATCAACCATGAGCCAGTAGAAGTAGGGCCGTATAAATGCACGGGGAAACTAGATGCCTGTCTAGGACACGGAAAAATGAGGGGCCACGTGGTAGTTTGTTAAATGCATAATTTGATCCTGCACTGATCTCTAATCATCAGATGTGACCTGCCAGTGACTGCAGCAGCTCCAGCAGCTTTATCTCTCTTCTCCGGTACAACGAGAGCTGCGAGGTAGTCAGAGACCCTGACAGATCACATCTGATGATTAGAGATCAGATCGGTCGAGCTCCGCTGGCAGTATATAGTGGGGAGGGAAAGGAATGGAGGGTCTGTGGGGCCTATTCTATAATCCTCAATAACCCACTTATCTAGGCCTTTTCAGCCAAAATGCCTACTGCTATTCTGTAAGCCTCGATAAGTGGGCAATAAAGGCATGAATCGCCACTTATCGGCAGGTTCTGAAACTCGTGCAATTCTAGTAGCCTCGATTAGTTTATTGAGGCTAATTGCGGCTCTAGAATGGCGAGTTTCTCCCAAAATCCTCACGCCAGGAAACGTGACGCTGGGGAGAACCTGCTGAGAAGGCGGCGAGAGAGGACTCAGAAAAATAATGCATTTTTCCTCCATCAGATTGATGCCAGGAGTCTCCGGAGCTGATACCCATTAATATCAGCACCGGAGGCCCCTGGCATGACTCCCATGCAATAAAAGTGCATTTACAGGCAACTTCATTACCTTAGTGGCTAACCGCTAAGGCAATGAAGGGGTTAACTACCAGTGCCATGTTTATTGTGGGTAGAGGGGGTGGGTGAAGTTGGTATTTGGCCCTTGTCGGGTGTTTAGGCCTTGCAGGGGGTTGTGGTGGAGTTACCTTAGCGTTTAATACCGCGTTTAATACCGCGTTTAATACCGCTAATACAATCTAATGGCCCCAACCCATTAATCACCTTAGCGATTAATAACCGCTATAATAATTAAGGGGTTAATCCCTGCCCCCCGCTGCCCACCCTGGCAGCCTAACCACCCACCCAAGGGCCACTATACCCACCCTCTACCCATTGATTGACACAGTGGTATATATATATATGGGCATGATAAGCCACTATAGCACTCAATGGTCAACCTAATAAAAATCATTAAGGCCAAAAATACACAATAATAAAAGAAATACAAAAGCACCTAAACACCCCAACAATAAAATAATTAAAAAGCCTAATAGTACACATGAATACAAAATATCTATCACCAAAACAGCTAAAGAATAAAAATAATGTTATTCTAAAACATGAGAATTAAATTAAAAAAACTGATATCTACTGTAATTCAAGAAATAAAAGCACTAGCCAACAAATCAATTAAATCAATAAAAAACTCTAGCCAACAAATCAATTAAATAAATAAAACCACTAGCAAACAAAACAATTAATTAATTTAAAAAACTAACCAATTCTAAAATGTACTAAAAACAAGCCATCCATATTCCAAACAACTTAATCAAACAATAAACAGAAATAGAAAAAATAACAATACATTGCAAACAAGCATTTGCCAAATTTGGTTTTTGGAGGTTTTGTGTTCCCCTTTCCCCTCTCCCCCCCCCCCCCCACCCCCTTTCCTTTCCTGTTTCCAGAATTATTCTGTGTACATTGATTTCCTCTTTGGTGATATTTATGCTCCTGTTCTTCATCATGTCGGTTCACAATATATCTATGTTTGTTTAATACGTTTTTGATGCATTTCTGTTCATATAATCATTCATCATTGCATACATATTTATATTGTTTTGGGTATCTGCTTTTATTTCCTTTCTCTTTGTATGCATCTGGTATTGATTTTAATTTTTGATCATCACACATCCAATATTTGTATTGCTCATTATTTGTTCTTTTTGCGTTTATATATCTGTTGTTCATCCCATGTTGTGGACATTATGTTTGTGATCAGGGGTTGCCCGTGCGGGTCAACTACCCTTTATTGTGGTGATTTTTGATCCGCTTTGAGTCACCTTTACTGGTTACTGAATTTTCCCACATCATGCGGCTGAATCTTATGTGTTTTAGCATTCAGTGCCTGTCAAATCCTCCTACCTAGATAGCGTTGTGGTGCCTACTTGGAGCGTCCGACCGACACCCCATACTCAATGGTGTGTCTCGTTTGGCGTGCTTTGAGGACCGCTGTTGTCACTTCCGGGATCGGGGATGACTTTCACTCAAACCCTATATAAACACACAAGTCTGCAGCAAAGGGATATACTCTTTGACAAAGGGCATCCGCCCGAAACACGTCAGGGTCACCCCTATACCGCCCTTTTTTGGATGTCTCACTTGTCTACCCCCTAATAAAATGTTTTTTACTAATTTTGGGTATGCCGTATCCCAGTTCTTTTCCCTGCTGTGCTCTACACACCAATCCGGTGAGTATTCCACCATTGCCAATCTGACATTTAATTAGTCCGGAATTTCCAGGACATGAAATGTAGGTTTTTAAAGAGAGAGGTTGTGCACAAGAAGGAGCACCCCTGAGATATGTATTTTTAAATCAATCCTATTCGCATAAACCCCATGTGCTGCTTTTTTTTTGTGCTGCTTTTTCTCGAAGTTTAGAGGTGGGTTTGAGCCCTTGGAACCTAGTACAATAGGTCTCTCCCTCTCCCTGTCTCACATTTGCTGCGGAGTCAAATGTAGGTGAATTTAGGATCTCTATTGTGAGTTAAACATTTTTTTTAAACGCTGTGTGTTAAAAGTCAATTTGTGATGTTCCTTCTGTTTTCAATGTATCTGACCGTTAAAGGTCTTGTAGTCCTGCCTATATATTGTTGGACAAATGAGCATGTAAGCATGTCGCAATATGAAAATAAAATTTCTACTCTTACCATTTCTAAAATCCATTATATCTCAAATCACGTCTATACAGATTTAGCATCTTTTCTCTATCAGCAGCCGCAATACATGAGCCGTGGACCAAAAGTCGAGCGGTCGTGACACAGTGCTTGGCAGGGGGGAATGGCCCATCAGGATTAATACAGCGGCGGTCCCTGCTTCTGAATGGGACTCCCACTGTGTGTATCCTACCGACATCAGTCTGTAAGGGCTTGATTATACCAGGTGCTGCCGAGTGGCAGTGCGTTCCAGTGACGTCGCCCTCATGTGTCGCCGAATGGAATCTGATCATTCAGGATAGACTGGAGAGGAGAGAAGCTTTGCACACACGGAGGCATGGCGGCGGCGTGGTCGTGAATAGTTCGCCCTCATTGGCTGAACTATTCACATGACACGGCCGTCACCAGAGACAAACAAATTTGGAAGTCTCTTCCCCAGCCGTCCCCTTTGCAGTACGGCGCACCACGACCGTCGGCATCGGTATGAGCAGTTTAATTGGATATATGCTACTTGTTTAGGCACCGCGCAGCGCCGCTACATGAGATGCCATGCGCGTTTTTTGGTATAAGCACGGCCTAAGTCAGAGTAAATAGAATTAATCCTTCTCTCTGCGCACCTCTAACAGCTGATCACACTGCTTTTATTTTAATAACACAGTATGGAAGCAGGGGGGTCTTTGGAGCTGAACCACATTAAGTTCAGCCTCGGGACCCCCTGCTTCCCGAGTTGAAGGCCCCAGTATGGGGTTCCGGTATCTCCCTGCATGTTTTATTCTCCCGCGTCCCGTGACTGGGACATTTAAATGCACAGGAGATACCGGCACCACATACCAGGGCATGTAAAATGGGAACAGGGACTTCCCAGGGCTGAAAATAATGTGGTTCAACTCCGGAAACCCCCTGCTTCAATAATATGTTATTAACATAAAAGCCGGGTGATTAGCTTTTAGAGGTGTGCAGAGAAAAAGATTGATTCTATCTAGTCTCAAAGCTACAGGAGTTTTCCTTTGCCTCCACACCAAGCTTGCAGCTTGCTGCTTTTTTGTGTCTAAGCTGCAGACAGCTGTATTTCCCGTCAGGTGGAATTTAATAAAACAAACTTGAACTCACCAGTGGTGTAATAGGATAGCAAATGTTTCAAATGATTGCAGATTGAAGATAATCATCCAAATAGCAAAAAGTCCCAATGTTTCATTGCACACCTGCAACTTTCTTTAAACTTTAGTGGCATGATGAAACAACATTTCAGTA